>NC_051162.1:142474130-142754129 GCF_013339745.2 Dermacentor silvarum
TTGCTCTAAGGCTTAGCATTGTCTCTCTGCATCTGTACAAAGATATCCGTATGTTGCTCTGGATGAGTGCTCCCCTTTACCTGTGGGTGTAGGCTCTTAACCTTGGATGCCCAGGTCTGGTGCTGATCTCCTTGCTGCATAGCGATGCGGACGGCAGGTACCCTGGAGCGGGAACGGCCCCTGGATCTCGAACGGCCTCTGGATACCGAACGATTACCCGCTCCACCCCTGGAACGGGAGCGCCCTCGTGATGGGTGTAGCTGTTGGCTGACGTCAGGCGAGCGCCAGCTGCTGCTCGGGCCCGCAGCGGTATCGCGTCCACCTGCGCTGGCTGGTAGCGGCGGGAAGTATCCGCCGCCATCTGTGAAGTTTATGTCGTCGTCGATGTCTTCCGCAAAGGCCGACGTATATTGCATCAGCCGCTCTCTTCTTCTTCTTCGGACTATGTAAGGCACTTGAAAACGTTGTTTACACGTCTTGTCTGCCGTCGGATGTGGACCCCCGCACAACTTGCATTCCGGGGTGCAGATGTGACCCTCCGGAGGAGATTGAATACCGCAGCCTCTACAGACCGCCTCTTCTGGGTTGGGACAAACATCGACTCGATGACCGAGCTTTCCACAGGCATAACAGACATCCGTCTGTCTGCGAAACAGGTTGCAACGCACCAAGCTTGTGCCACACATGATGTAATTAGGAACTTTTAGTCCGTCAAAGAGCACTATCACCGTGGTGGAATTCTTGATTCTCTTGACCTGTAGTGCAGTAGGGTTCCTTTGGTGCACGATAAGTGAATAAAGCTGTTCTTGACCAATGTCCAAGTCTATACCCCTGATCACACCTTTGCATGTGTTGTCGGGGGCAGCTCGGTAGGCTCTAACTTCAAAACTGGAATTACCGATAGTAATAGTGTTGATCTTGGAGTATGCCCTGGCGTTCTTCTCCGCCGGGGTACTGATAACTGCGATGTTCTGCATCATGTTCGGGCAAACCACGTCTTCTGCGACGTCTTCTTCACTGAGCGCTGCAGCCATTGCGAGTGACTGGGCAAACTTGATTTGACTCACATTTCTCATGTCGAGGCCATTTCTAGGTCTCACGATGATTCGATGGCGGTCTTTTGGGAGGTGAGGAAGTCTCGACGCAGCAATAACGCACCTCTTCAATGCAGCTCGGGAGCGATGAGACGACTCCGCGTTGCGGGGCATCGAGACGCTTGCTTGCGTCTCGTTCGGGGGGGTATGCGTCGTACGAAGTTTGCGTTTAGCGGTGGCCACGGACCACCCAGAGTCTTGAAGATAATCGGGAGTGATATCCTCTCCGTCGACGGAGATTTGCATAGACATCTTCGGCGTAGAGTGCGGGAAAACCCTTGCGGGAACGGCCGGCGGCCGCTCCGCCGATGGGTAGCTAGGCCTAGCGCGGTAGGCAAAAAAAGTCTTGAAAAAGAGGTCGAAAAGTCCACCCACCGTGAAAAACTTGGTCGCGATGGAATCCTTGTGACTTTATGCGTTGAGTGGCACAAAAATTCGCTCACAAATAGGCAAGAAATTGACCGGATACATTCTCGAAAGCAGGAGCCGATATTTGCTCGGGCGGTCTAGTCGGCGTCCTCGCGCGTCTCTCTAAGCCGACAAACAAAAAACATTATTGTATAAAAGCTCGTGGACATGCGTGACGTGTCCTTCGCGTCATGGCGCGATTCGTTCAGTTTTGAGCAAAGTATCCAACGCCAACGTCTACCAGCAGCAGCTTCTACGGCACGCTCAGATAGAATCAAAATGAATGCTCTTTATTTTATTCCGTGAATGACAGTGTCCTCTGGCCGAGTGCTAGTTATGTTGTGCGGCCAGAAGGCACTTGCGAAATATCGGACCAACTTAAAACAAAGTACTGTGGTTATTTGCAGCCTCTGGCACATTCGAGAAATTTTTGAGATTGCCTACACAGGCGTTAAAGGGACGCTAGAGAGGAACACATAAATCAGTTTAGGTAGATAAATTATCCTTCGAAAAGCCATAGTTGCGGTATTTCGCGGTAATAGCTGATTATTAAGGAAAAAAAGGGCGATTAAAGATTTTTTTTCGCAATTTCTTCCCAAAACCGCAGAGCCGGTATGTCACTGTGACTTCATGAATAACGATAATTATTTTCTCGTATTTGGGCCATTGTGGCTCTGCAAAAGCTCTTGAAACTTTCTAAGTTTCTCTGTGGCTCTTTCAGAATACATAATGCATTGAATCTTAACGATAAATGGATGTACAAGCGAGCGGAAGCTGTCGATCTCCATGCACTTCACACTGAGAGCTAGCTGGCGCGAGCGCTTGAAAGTGGTTTCTCCACACGTATTTCGTTCTTCCAGACGTACTCCTGGCTGAGCGTATACCTCCTCTGATGGCAAGAGTGCTTTTCTTTTTTTTTCTTTTTTTTGGGGGGTGGGGGGGGGGGCATTGCAGACGGGCCAATTTACTACAGCTGAAATACTTTTTTTTTCTCGTTCACTTCCCTTAAAGTTTCCCATGGCGACCTGACCGTATAGCTCAACGAACTAAACCCCCAACACTTTTTTTTTTCTACAAAGCCGGCGCCAGTCTTCACGTACGAAGACAACAGAGAAAACTTGACTGGCCTGGCCGGTCGGCTTTTTGTGTGGCCAAACTTGCCATTTCTTGGAGATACTTAGCTGAACAGGACGCCAGACAGAAAGGCTAACCAGGGATACGACACGTTCACCACCCACGCTAGAGCGAAAGGGAAACAGTGGAGTCAACAAGTGTTGCTACGCGGGCTTGTTGCTATGGAGTCTTGGAATACTAATGTTATCCGATACAGACGAGGACAACAGAAGGCACACAGTGCCATTTCTGTGTATGTGTCCTCCTGGCGTCTTTATGCGTCCTCGTCTGTCAGCGCCGCATTAGTCATCATCATCATCATCAGCCTATATTTATGTCCACTGCAGGACGAAGGCCTCTCCCTGCGATCTCCAATTACCCCTGTCTTGCGCTAGCGTATTCCAACTTGCGCCTGCGAATTTCCTAACCTCATCATCCCACCTGAATTTCTGCCGTCCTCGACTGCGCTTCCCTTCTCTTGGTATCCATTCTGTAACCCTAATGGTCCACCGGTTATCCATCCTACGCATTACATGGCCTGCCCAGCTCCATTTCTTCCGCTTAATGTCAACTAGAATATCGTCTACCCCCGTTTGTTCTCTGATCCACACCGCTCTCTTCCTGTCTCTCAACGTTACTCCTAAGATTTTTCGTTCCATTGCTCTTTGTGCGGTCCTTAACTTGTTCTCGAGCTTCTTTGTTAACCTCCAAGTTTCTGCCCCGTATGTTAGCACCGGTAGAATGCAATGATTGTACACTTTTCTTTTCAACGACAGTGGTAAGCTCCCAGTCAGGATTTGGCAATGCCTGCCGTATGCACTCCAACCCAATTTTATTCTTCTGTAAATTTCTTTCTCATGATCAGGGTCCCCTGTGAGTAATTGACCTAGATAAACGTACTCCTTTACAGACTCTAGAGGCTGACTGGCGATCCTGAATTCTTGTTCCCTTGCCAGGCTATTGAACATTATCTTTGTCTTCTGCGTATTCATCTTCAACCCAATTCTTGCACTTTCTCGATGAAGGTCCTCAATCATATGTTGTAATTCCTCTCCATTGTTGCTCAATAGGACAATGTCATCTGCAAACCGAAGGTTGCTGAGATATTCGCCATCGATCCTCACTCCTAATCCTTCCCAGTCTAAGAGCTTGAATACTTCTTCTAAGCATGCAGTGAATAGCATTGGAGAGATTGTGTCTCCTTGCCTGACCCCTTTCTTGATAGGTATCTTTCTACTTTTCTTGTGGAGAACCAAGGTAGCTGTGGAATCCTTGTAGATATTTGCCAAGATATTCACGTATGCCTCCTCCACTCCTTGATTACGCAATGCCTCTATGACTGCTGATATCTCTACTGAATCGAATGCCTTTTCATAATCTATGAAAGCCATATAGAGAGGTTGATTGTACTCCGCAGATTTCTCGATTATCTGATTGATGGCATGGATATGGTCCATCGTAGAATACCCCTTCCTGAAGCCAGCCTGTTCTCTTGGTTGACTGAAGTCAAGTGTTGTCCTGATTCTATTGGAAATTATCTTGGTGAATATTTTATACAATACTGAAAGCAAGCTAATGGGTCTGTAATTCTTCAATTCTTTAACGTCTCCCTTCTTATGGATAAGTATAATGTTGGCGTTCTTCCAGCTCTCTGGTACACTTGAAGTTGTGAGGCATTGCGTTTAAAGGGCCGCAAGCTTTTCAAGCATGATATCTCCTCCATCTTTGATTAAATCTACTGTTATTCCATCTTCTCCAGGCGCTTTTCCCCTGGTCATATCTTTCAAGGCCCTTCTAACTTCATCGCTAGTTATAGAAGGAGCTTCTGTATCCGGTTCATCACTATTTCGAATGGAAGAAGCTTGGCTGTTTTGGCTACTGTACAGGTCAGTATAGAATTCTTCTGCTGCTTTTACTATGTCATCGAAATTGCTGATGATCTTACCATGCTTATCTTTCAGTGCATACATCTTGCCTTGTCCTATGCCTAGTTTTCTTCTTACTGATTTCATGCTGCGTCCATATTTTACGGCTTCCTCAATTTTTCCCACGTTATAATTTCGAATATCCCTTACTTTCTTCTTGTTGATCAGTTTTGACAGTTCAGCGAATTCTATCTGATCTCTTGAGTTGGACACTTTCATGTTTTGTCGTTTCTTTATTAGGTCCTTTGTTTCTTGGGAGAGCTTCCCTACAGGTTGCTTTGGTGCCTTACCTCCCACTTCTATTGCTGCTTCTGAGATCAGCCTAGTTACGGTTTCATTCATTAGCTCTATGTTATCTTCATCTTCCTGTTCTAAAGCTGCATATTTGTTTGCGAGCACCAGCCTGAATTGGTCTGCTTTTACCCTTACTGCCTCTAGGTTGGCCTGTTTCTTCTTGACTAATTTCACTCTCTCTCTCTTCAAATTGAGAGAAATCCTAGACCTCACTAACCTATGGTCACTGCACCTAACCTTACCTAATACTTCTACATCCTGCACTATGCTTGGATCGGCAGAGAGTATGAAATCTATTTCATTCCTTGTTTCTCCATTAGGGCTTTTCCAGGTCCACTTCCTGTTGCTGCGCTTCCTGAAGAAGGTATTCATTATTCGGAGCCTATTCCTTTCCGCGAATTCTACTAACATCTCTCCTCTTGCATTCCTAGAATCGATGCCGTAGTTGCCAATGGCTTGCTCACCAACCTGCTTTTTCCCCACTTTTGCATTGAAGTCGCCCATGACTAAAGTATGCTGAGTTTGCACCTTTCTCATTGCTAGTTCAACATCTTCATAAAACTGTTCTATTTCTTCATCATCGTGACTAGAGGTTGGGGCATAGGCTTGTACTACCTTCATTTTGTACCTGCTATTCAGCTTTATTACGACGACTGCTACCCTTTCATTAATGCTGTAGAATTCATCAATGTTGCCCGCTATGTTGCTATGCACTAGAAATCCATTCTAGTATTAGTATGCGCATTAGTATTCTAGAATAAATGCAGCAAGGATCAAAGTGAAAGATGAGCAGTGCAAACGCAACCCATGCACGCTAATGACTGGTTGCTACACCGTTATGGACGAGGACTGTGCGGCTCAAGAACATCTGCGATAGAGAGCTGGAGAGAAATGGGGATTGCTACGATAGAGGCAGGAAAAAAAAAACAAGCACAGCACCACTTCGCAGCGACGCGTTCCGCCACGTGACGTCGCCTACGTTGAGGCTTGAAGATGATTTCGCTTTAATTGAGTCCCGTCTCAACTACTCTGCCAAAGCTTATAGCAAACGTGTGCCGAAATTTGCATGCAAATTCATGTTAATGAGTGCAGCCGAGTGCTTCGAGTGGCAAATGGTCGTGCTGAACGAACCTAATCTACATGGGAATAACGATGAGATTCAAATGGCGAACAGTCCTGGTTGCTACAGGTCGCGGTCGTAAGATGCATTTTAATTAAGACCCATTAGGCATAGCCATATCTGCCTTCTGCGAACGAAACTTTCCACTTTCAGTGGAGGTCGTTAGGTGCTCACGGCCAATTTCGAGAGGGAAACCGCGCTTGCGTTGAAATTATTGTCGCATAAGGAACAGAGACGGAGAAATGCGGATAGCGCTTAGGGACTACCGGGCTGCAGTTAATATTCAATGCGAAAGACAGGTGAACACGAAACTGGAAAAAAAAGGAGGAAGACAGTATGGGTATGGAAGAGGAAAGGGAAGGGCAAGGTACTTATGTTAACCAGAAGAACATCTTGTTGGCTACCCTCCGCTGGGAGAAGGGTATTTTGAAGAGGATGAAACAATGTGCGAGAGGGAGGAGGGGGGGGGGGGGCAGGGAAGGCGCGGTGAGCTCGCGCATGTGCGCTCAGTACACAACTAAGTCAAAGGCGTTCAAACAAGTCGTTCTTAGGTAAGAGAAAAGTGCCGTCACAGCTTCGTGAATCGGCGGCCGATGTGGACCGTGTTCGAGTAACACCTGTACGGACAACGGTCGATCTAGCAGTCATCGCAATGCCATATAGTGTGTTTGTCTGCATCTGAAATCGACGACAGTGGCACATTATTTGCTCGATGTTTTCTTCGCTACCGTATACATCGCACGCAGCACTGTCAGTCATCCCAGACAGTGTAGCGTAAGACTTCGTGAAGGTCCCTCCCAACGACAGCCGGCACCTAAGCGATGGCCCACGTCGGTGAAGCTCGGGCGGAGTTCAGAGCTGGATAATCATCACCACCACCATCATCATCATCATCATCATCCTATATTTATGTCCACTGCAGGACGAATGCCTTTACCTGCGATCTCCAATTACCCTTGTCCTGCGCTTGCAAATTTCCGAACTTCATCATCCCATCTAGTTTTCTGCCGTCCTGACATCATATCGTGCAATAATATGGGACGATAATTTCTGTCACTGAGGACAAGAATTATTTTGCTATTGTTTACAACGCTCCTTAACGTAGAACTTCGCAATTTATTCAGCTAAACTATAGTTAAAGAATATTCATGGGTAACAAGCTTCATTCCCGTGTGCCTATTTTATTTCTAAATTAGGGAACTATAACCAACGTAATATCGTAGAGCCCTGTTTTCTGGGTAATTTGCCTTCTTGCTACTCAACACGCAGGTGCACACACACGCACACACACACACACACACACACACACACACACACACACACACACACACACACACACACACACACACACACACACACACACACACACACACACACACACACACACACACACACACACACACACACACACACACACACAAAAGAAATGTTTCAGCAGGAGAATTCTTTAGCACGAAAAGTGTATCGTGTTCTTTTATAAATTTTGCACCGTATTTTTTTTCACAGATTACACGGATTATATAGCACTGTTCCGCCTTTTAAGGCAGATTTCATGGGGAAGGAGTAACTTCACATGTTAAAAAAACAAGATCAAGGTACTTTGTCAAAAATATTTTCTTGTAAGGTTATATGTATATCCGCTTTGTAATGCAAGTCGAAACTCTAAAATTTGAATCCGTGCAATATAGTAATAATGTTTGCTTAGCGAAATGGTAAGGCTGCCTCTCCTTTCGGTCGAGTAATATGTCCTTGAAATTTGCCGACAAATGCATTTGTACTCTAGTTCACAGTTTCCCAAAACCCTCCCTGCAGCTGGTAAAGACCATATTTACACCACACCCCCAAGTTTTATAGGAGAATTTGGGAATAAATGTCCTGAAAGTGGTGCTATATTCAGCATATATGCTAAGCCGACAAATTTCCACTGCTGCTTAGCTTCGATTGTGCAATATCATTCTGAAGTTATAATTAAAAGATAATTAGTGAATTAAATTAATTAGTTGTTCCTACACCGTGATTTGTCACCCAGGTAATAGCAAGAAGCGGCACATGACTCTTCTTTCTTATAGTCTATTTCTAAAGAAATGGATCCGAGCAGAAAGAAATGACAAAAACGAAATAGACGATACAGCAAGTGATAGTGAGCGAGTTTACAGAAATGATGAATTGAACAAATTAAACTATCTACTGTTAATCTGGTGCAAGATATAATATTATTAGCCCGGTGCCGCGATAGGGCACATATAGGGACACACCAGATACGCGTTTCAGTGAGGTTGTTAAAAAATATGAAGTTACAGCTGTTGCGTGGCAGCAAAGACTGATCGCCAAAATAAGCTAATCAATTAGTCGTAATAGCAGATGATGTTTCTGCAACGCGCACAAATATCATGGGCAGCGCAGGCCTATTATGCCAGGACGGATCTAGAAGCAAAACAGACATGCTGAACACGCTTTGAAAATACCGCATTTACTTCCCGTATATACAAGATCGATATTTTTTTGATGAAAACAAACTCAATGAAGATCAACTTTGGTAAATATCATAGTGGTATCACACGAACTGCATACTTGGAAAGGCGGATAATGCTTGCGGGATAAATTGCAGGGAGATGTTAATAGCCAAATTGAACAAGATTTCTAACTAATAACTCTACAGCACATATCCCATTAGGAAGTGAAGGTGAGCAGTAATTACACCGATAATATTAGTACATTATACAGAGAAAGTAAACAAGAAAATAAACTAGCCTGCCAAAGACAACTTGGTCTTGACTGCCTGATTAAGTGCTATTATCAATTTAGCAGGAGTCCTTTGCTTGCCTCAGCTTCTCGATACGCGCCCTCAATATATGCGGCGAAATGCATTGATGTTTTTGTTTGCGCTGATGAGCACATTGCGTTGTTTTTTAATAATTATTTATTATCTCTAGAAGACAAGGCAAGTTCTGTGCGTTGTTTTTCACATTATCTAGGATACCCCAACAATTCCACACATCAACTTCCCCGGAGAACTCTAAACGTTCCTTATTTAGTTCTTTCGAGAACAACCAATATTCAAGGGAAAATTAAGAAAAGGAAAAGACTGGGATCCTTGTGAGAGTAGCACTTGGTTGTGAAATAAAAAAAATGTTTTGCGCATAAGGCTGCCTTGCACACCTAAGCTATGCATAGTCGTGCACACATCAAGTTTTACCTCGGCATTTTGGGAAGGCGTTAATTGCTCAATAACTACCACAAATATTTCTTGCATCACCATGTTTGCCGAACTGCCCTTGTGTGCTTCCACGAAAAAAAATACTATAATTACAAAAGAACTAAAGGCCATATGGGAGTTCAGCGCTTCGATTGTTGTTTCAAATAGTTCGGTCGATCATGCTGTTATACATGCATGCGGCGACCTGCCGACGTATCCACTAAGGAGAAAATAGCTTTTTATATTACCACAACTCAGATATACAGAAGCAAATTGTAAAAAAATTTGTGCACGCAGTGGGAGCGCCCAGAATGATTACCACTTGTTCCTCCGTTTTGTACGGTTCGTTTCCAAAAAAAAACACTCTCAAGATGTCTTACCTATTTCAGTTCGTTCACGTTACAAGAACGACTCAACAGAATAGCTTGAATCTTCGCAGCACAAAAGCTCTTCGCCTAGATACAGTTAGTATATAAATTAGATTTAAAACGCCGAGCGCAAGTGAATTAACCACATGCTCTCTGCCTGTACGTAAATAGTTCCTAGCTTGACTACCAATAACTGAGTTGTCGGTCTTACGTAAAAGACATTTCTTTTACAGCAACTTACATCTTTGCGGTCTTTACATGTCAGAATGACGCCGAATCAGCTTTGGACAGAGTTGCTGCGCTTGTCTTCTAACATGAGGCCTTACTGCGCTTCCATTATAGGACAAGGCACGTCATCAACTGGCACAACGCCCTAGTTTACTGCGAAAGGGAACAGCATGACAATGACGTTTCTGTTCGAATCACTACTGATTCCCCGAGTTTTTTTGTCGCACATTATGAGTCACGTGCTAGCAGCAAAAAAAAAAAAAACATGCCCGGCTCTCACACAAGATTTGAATGTCTAATAGATATACAGAAATGACATAAAGGAGTGAGCAAATAAGACAGTACGCACACACATGTACATCCTTACGAGCGTTTAGCATCAGCACGCCTGAATGAACAAGCAACATGGTCAGTGACTTCAATTTTTCACTTATTGCAACATGCTACCTGAGCAGAGGAGCTTTTTCGAACTCCTCACTATAAGCAAGCACACTCGATCGAAGTTATTGGCGCGCCGGGCGCCGGCTTCTGCACGTGCCGTGGTCATTGAATACCCGCTCATTGTTTGCCTTCGCCTTTCCCTTCTCTCCCGATCGTCAAACATCATTTTCTTATTTCTTTTCCTCTACAGAGCAGGTAGCAGCTAGCCAAGCAATGTGAACCTCCAGCCGACCCCTCTGCCCATGTCTCGATAAACCTAATCTATACGAGTTTATATCTACTCGCATTTATTAATGGACACGGTAAGGGTTGTTTCTGGCGCAGCAAGCTCGCTTTTTTGAGTTCGCCAACCTATTGCATTGTCGGTCTCTATGAATGCACTTAACCTTCACACGTGTACAGAGAACCTTTACTATAGCGACCAACCCGGGCACTTGAAGGCAGCTTCGCCGTTTGTCCACAGAGTCATCGAGTTCGTGAAAAGTGTATAGGCGGATGGACATGTATGGAAGATTAAGGTTCACCTATATGCCACCAAATGTACTTTCGAAAGCACACATGGCCCATGCTAGAGCAAACATTTCTAGTGCTGTAGTTTCAGGGAAGCCGCGTGTCACTACGACAGCAACTTCGCGGACGCATTGGAAAACGCATTGCAAACATATCGAGCTTATAATACATTTTATTGAATCTTTATGAATTTAGAAAGGGAAAATTATGAGACGCACGACTCCAGCACGAAGCCACCATGGAGAGCTTATTCAGAAAACAAGTGCTCTACAAATATCAAGCTTGCTTTCTCAGAAACCCTATAGGGTTTCCTTTGTAGCTTCAGGCTTCGTAACTGTGTATGACAATTTTGCCTTTCATGAAACTTCGTCCATCTTGCCGGCTTCCGTGGACCTTATTTCCCATAAATAAAGGTACCGCCCCACTGTGTATCACAGTAATTGAGAACATTTCATATGCTGCATCTGATATGATCTGTGAATGCTGTCTTTCAAGAAGACTGTACATCCAGCGAGTAGCTGCTGAAATGCTTTGAAAGACGCATCTGTGTTGGTACTTCATTAGCCACATGGCTAAACACTTTAAGCCTGACTCAGCAGCTTAAAAACATGTTGTTTCCAATTCAATTATGTTTCTTTTCTACTTGCTCCCATACGCTATTCCATCACGGTACCGCAAACAATCACGCACTTTATCGTGCCTGGAAATGAACAGCTGACTGATTGAAAGTTCAAGAACAGAGAGAGAGAAAACATTTATTTAGACCATTGAGGTCGTTGAAGAAAACGGCGCACGTGGAAAGCGATGGAACACTAAAGGCCAGATGTCTGAAAAAATAACAAGAAATGAACCGAATTTCGAATTCGTACCCGGATATCAAGACCTACAAGGTCGACGGGACGACTACAACCCGGAAGACGCCAGGGAAGAAACGCTATAGGTCGAAACGCGCCGGCAGACGGCGGAAGAGAAAGCGGAAATGAAGAGCGCACCATGTCGCGACCTAACAGGAAGCGATGTAACACCGGAAGGCCGCTCTGACGTCACTGCTGAAGATAAAGCCCAACAGTACACCCCGGCGAATCCAGGCAACCAGATGTGATAAGCGGAGTGCGAGCTGCATAAAATATTGCAGAAATTTTACAAGAGTACGACGTCATACCGCAGTCGACGATTTCGCATACACTTTGGGCAGTGCGCCAAATTTTAGAAGGTTCACAGTAAAAGTGAAGGAAATGAGTGTTGTAGAAAGCAGAACACTGATCCTATTGAAAGATAGGACAAACCAGCCACATGAAGTGAAGAAAATGAGGGGAGAGAGAGAGTGTCTTTGCCCATCTAGCTTCATATTCTCAATATGTCTTGCCGAATTCAGAGGAGAGACATAAGACAATAAAGAGTGGGTGAAGCAAGGAGACACATAACAGTGCAAGAAAGTCGAATGGTCTCGCCACTACAGTAGCTATATTTCTGCGACACCGCACGCTGTTATGATTGCCGGTGCGTTTCCCAATGCTAATTTATTCCTTTCATAGTTTTCTGGGTGTCTCTTAGCACGAACATGAACGTAGGAAAGTGTAATAGACCACACCTGTTAAACAGCGGTCGTTTCAATTGACCGTGGCCAATGAATTAGTTTACTAGGAGTGCTGCGCGATATTTCTTAACTGGGTGAAAAATGAAGACGACGTTGATCGGCGCTTTCGGTCGTTCCACGTTCAACCGTCTCTCCATCACAATCACTGTAGCAATAGGTACCATTGTAGCAATTTACGTGACCACCGACTCAAGCACGGGTGGTCACCCGCAAGGTTATTTCAACAGTTCAATAAAGCACTCTCCTCGGTTATAGGCGGTGACTTGCTTTCTTTTAAAGCAATTAGCATTGCCTATCTCGACAGGTTTTCTATATTGAATCGACTGACAAGTGGGGAAGAGCGAGCAGAAGAGGAGAGGGTTTTGGTGAGGCCAAGCTAGCGCAGTGACGGTACATGACCGGGAGAGGATAGTGGTATCCGCGTCTCTAATTGGTCCGCTTCCCCTTGGATATACCTAGCGGTGGCGCATCGACGATTGCGGTGACGTGGAAAGGCACGTTTGATAAATAAAAAATTGGCAGTGCGATGTCACGTAGGTGCGGAAAGGGCGCAACAGTGTTATACTGTCGAGCAAAATTTTTCTTATAGGCGAAGAAATTAATTTTCACCGGCAGATTCTAGCAGCATGTGCGAGAGCGATTAACCCTTCTAGACCTTTCAGAACGGGGCTACTCCACGCCTATTCCAGAAAACGTTCGGTTTAGTCCGGCATAACAGTGCACCTTTACAGTGTACACGTCATTTTTACGTGGAGAGTTTTCGTGGTTTTGTGTAGCGGCGTGACAGGCAGGCGAAGTAGGCGTGGCCCGAAAACATTCTGACCAATCGGCGAAGGCTGATGTTGATAAAGGCCTAAAATCTGAAGTACATTTCCCTTCTTTTCTTTAACCTAATCATCCATAATCAGTGTGTACACGCCACGTTGAGATGGAGTGTTTTCGCCGTTTTCATGATGTATATTGACAGGCAAGCCAATTCGGCCTGGCCCCCAAACATTTCGACGAATCGCGGTGGGCTAGCGAGGGAAATGGAATAGAAAAAAATTCGAATGGCTTTGCGTAATAGTGCCTTAAGTCAAGTACCTCAAATCGCTTTATTATTCTCGCTCAACAATATTTCAAAGTATGTCGTAGTACATTACTCTTTTTTCCTGCCTATTTTTCTATTCCCTGTGTATTTTTCCATTACTCTTTTCCAGTCCTTTAAACCAAAATTTCAGGAAATATGTCTCTCTGCTTGTTTTGCGTGAAAAACGTAACGGTCTTAACCTTTTACAACAGAAACATTCTTACCGTGGTTGAAGAAGCGCATCAATAGGTCTCCCAGAGGCTTGTCTAGACGTGAGTGGGCCGTGTTTGTAAAGTGGCACTGCAAAGAAAAGAACAAATAGTTTTTCAGCATACTCCATTGAATTGCCTTAACTGTACAATTAAATATAGTTGGCTATAGTGAGGACTTCTGACTCTGCGCCTTAGATTGCTAATAACTAGCAACACGTGTATATTCATCCGGCGTGCTTTGGCATTGGAAATAGATGACAGAGGACAAGAGAAATTAAGGTTGTATCAGTGAGGCTTGTTTCTCCCACTGACATAATTGAGAATGCGGATGATTGTTATAAAGATAACAACAATCGTTTTTAGGTGTAGAGGCGAGGAAGGGGGGTTATAGTTCGGGGCAGTGCCCGGCCTTGCCTGCATTTTTGAATCCACGTACATATCCGACATCCTAACGGCTGACTAACAGGCACGTCCGCTGACTTATCAGCAAAAGGTGTCATTCACGCACTCTTACCTTCGGTTTGCCATATACGTTCGTTCCTCGTATCACTCACCCATCTAGCATGCTTACTATTCAATTCATGCAACCATATCCGTTGTGTTAAGTGCGTGCGGCATTCACACCCTCCATTCCATTTATTCACTCGCTCAGATAAACAGCCGATAGAGCCATATATGGTAGGCAAGCCAGTCGTATCCTGGATCCCTACTAACATGCTTAGATTCATGTCATTCTACAGCCATCTACTCAACTGGCTATCACTCAACCAGACTAGCACACGTTATAGAAATAATGCAACTGATTACAATTACAATTAATTCTTTAAAAATTATAATGATCTATAGTTACTGTATACTGCTCCACGAAAGTAATTTGGGGAATTACTAACAAGTAATCAATAACTTTACCGTTATTTTAATACATACTTTTATTCACACCGCACAAATACAGTAAATAGAACGAGCTCGCCTGATTTTTCAATACGTCCACTGCAGCCCTTCAGGCGTTGTTTATATTATTGCGATAGCAATTATATGGACACTTCTACCGGATTTCTGCCGTCGCCGTCGCCATCGCCGTGAGGTTCCCTATAGATAAAATCTTCGCCGCGCGCCGTATGCCCGAGCGGAAGCGTGCGGGGACTCGCGCTATCACGGAGAGCGAACGCACTCAATCACCCACGCGCAAGCAAGGAAGCGGGAAGCCAGCGCCGGAGGAAGCACGGGGGGGGGGGGGGGGGGGCGCACTTCTACGCTGCCAACAACCGCGCTCGTCGCTCGTCCGCACCGTCTCTTATCTCCACACGGCTCTGACCTTTATGCGCCGTGCATTCGCCGCTCAGTTTCCGTTGAAGCGATAGACCGCACGTACCTTCGCCCGCTGCTGCGGCGTATATATGCGCTTGCTGCCAGCGTTTTAACAGTCGTTGTCTGCAGTCATTCAGTGTGATCTATTCATGTTTGTTTGTGCGTGCTCACACCACGCTTGTTCAATCAGTTAGTAATAGTCGGGCCACATTTTCCAACGCACGCTACACATGCAATGCTGCCCGGGTCGGGAGTGCAGCGCTACAGGTGTGTCCCTTCGCACGCGCTGCCCACGGGAAGCGCTTCTCATCAACACCACCGTTTCACACGCGCCTCCTCGTGGTCATCGAGTCTCTCTTCATGTCGGTCTACTTACGCCGCAGCACACCTGCTTTCTTAATCAGCTCATGTTTACTACAATTCATATTGCTACCAAAGCCGCTCACCTTACTTCGTATGATATTGCTGTGTTGCTATCGCATTCATTGCTTCGCCCTTAGGGCGAAACTGTGACATTTTTCACTAAGAACTGCTCATCAATTTTATATTCTGTAACCTCCTCTAGTTTTCTTTTGAAGCCATCTGCAGTGACCTTGGAAACTTGCTCTATGTACGCGCTTGGGAGAAGGGCTGTGTTGTAACCTATAAACACGTTGCTAAGGAGATTGTGGCTGCTTAGCACCACGATGCTGAGGTCTGAGTCTTCTATCAAGCGCAGCGTTTCATTGTAGCTGGGGCTAGGGGAATATGTTCCCGATAAGTCCAGTGAAAAACTGAAAAATTCTCCATAATTGACTGCCTCGCATCTACGTCCGAAGTGACCATGGCTATGGAGCCATAGAAGCGCCATTTCAGTTTGTCGGCCAAGATCCCGTGAACCTCCTCGCGGCGTCCTTCACTCGTTAGCCATTTAACCCGAAACGAATAATTGTAACGGACGCCTGCACACGTTCACGCTCTTCGAAAAGTCGGCCAAACCTGTACCGTAGTTTAAAATAAGGCTGCTAATTATTCAGCCCTGGAGATGATGTTCGTTTTACAGTTGCAAGAATAGAAGTATGAGTCACGTATCAGACAGAAACACGTGCGTTTAATGGCCCAAACATCTTTCTATACGAGAGAAGTAAGTCATTGACTGCACTTAAACTAAGGAGAATATGAAGCACCAGCTGTTACTGCCTATGAATCCGCTTAAAAGCGCTTCCAGGAGAGAGGGAGAGAGGAATTTATTATAAGATAAAAGCTCAGAGGTCGGACTTCCAAGAGAGGCGCGCAGATCTTCAAGTCTGCCAGGTTCAGGTTATCGAGGCGCAGCTGCAGGAAGGCAACTGTGGGAAGGAGGAACGACGTATACGTTTTCATCCCGTCGAACACTGTAGTCCCCGTAAAATTTAAGTGCTGAAAGCTGCATCACCTGTTGCAGCTTATTTCGTCAAAAATGTAATTGGTTACAGAAAAAAATAATTGCAGTGAACGTTGCCGAATAAACAAACCAATGGTTAAATTAAAAAATTACGAAGAAACGTAATTTATGGCAAGTAATTATTTCCATATAATTCGTTACGCCCCAGTCTGCGCTCAACACACACACACACACACACACACACACACACATACACACACATACACACACACACACATACACATACACATACATATACACATACATACATACATACATACATACATACATACATATGTTTATCCATCAAATCAATCCATACATCCTTCGTTCCATTACTCCTTGCATGCATCCAACCCCCACTCCTGATATAAGGCCCACGCGTCTAGGGCGTGACCATTTGGAAATAACGCACACAGACCTCTACGTATCCTGGCGGGCTCATGGGCCGCACAAACAGGTGGCCGGCGCGCCGTTAAGCCTGTTGCGCCAGGAAATTAAGCGCGCGCACACGGACACGGCCACGGTAGGACTGGTTGCCCTTCACCCCCCCTCACACACACACCCTTGCTTCGGGCGTGCACTACAAGTACTGCACGCCGGTCGATATTAATCAGGGTGCGCACGCTGCTGCCACCAGCAGGCAAGGAGACGAACCTGGTCACAACACAGATCGAGCTTGGTTCCGAGAAGCTCCAAAGCGCAAAGGTCACACACTTCCATCCACTAGCATCGTACACGCGGCCGCTGTGTCATGCACAGGCCTGCCTTCCTTTTACCTCATCGGGACGCGAAACAAGACACAGAATTTGGCCAGAACAAGTCAGCGCATAGCTGCACTGTATTGCCGCAGTAGCATGTACGAACTAAATAGGAGGAAACAAGATAAACTTGTAGGACAAAAATAACGAATCAATGCTAGCTGCCAAGCAAGATATAGCTTTACTGTAACCCCTGGTACGTATGTAAAGCTTTTGTTTTCACACCACGTATTTCCCATATCAAAGAAGCCAGTGACCAGCGTTGCTCAGTCTCCCTACCCTGCTCTGGCTCGGGATCTGTCATATTCGAAGGGGACTGAAAGAAGCTTGCTCAGTATGACGCGCTGATTTGTTTATTTTCGGGCAAGTTCGAACCTAATCGGTTTGCCGTGATACCATCCATACTGGCTGTATATTTTGAGAACTTTGTCGTAGGCGCATTTGCTTGGAGTACGTTGTTTCTCGGTGGCGATTCTTCTGATGCAGAGTTTCGCAATGATTACAGTCTGGTGCAGAATTTTCCACACAGACCAAGCTTTATGGCTTGTCAGGTTTTCTTTAATGGTGTCCAGTGTTTAAACATAGTTTGCAGAGGCGTATTTCACTCAGTGGTGTAAAGCTTACAGCCCCCAAAATTAGCATTTACAAATAAGTTTTCAAACAGTGAAACATCTCCTTAGAGTATCACACTTTTGTTCCTCGTCGTAAGCAAACATAGCCGTAAGTTCTTTAGTGCTCTGCAATTCCTGACATGAAAGTGTAAGAAAATCGCGATAGGCGATTTCGTAAATCATGTTCTAGGTCGTCACCTAGACGTCACCATAGCCAGTTACGCAGCACCCCGAATCAAGTGCGAGCGATCTGCAGCGAAAGAAAATCTGTGGTTCCATAAATAAGGTTGGACAGCACGTGACAGGTCAGAGCTATGAGATCAATTTAGGCACAAGATCTGCACGGGACAATTCTTACGTGTAATAATTTTGTAGGCAGTTGTCTTCTCAACACTGGCCCTGCTCACAGTGCGAGAAAATAATTTCTGGCAGAACACCACAGATAAGCTAGATAATGTACGAAAATAAACGTATAGTGGCAGATATGAACATTATTCAGCCTCCGACCCTGAGTCTAGAAGAAAATGTACATATTTTGCGACTGCAATGCGAATCAAATCTTTTGCAACATGGACTTATTTTTAAAGCCTATAGATTTGGTTGGTCACTGTTAAAGGATTGCTCGCGCAAGAGCTAACCGACTTGCTGGGCACGCTCTTCGCCGAACGCCAAATTACTCGTTGAGACGCACGAGCTCTCGTAAGTGCACTTTGTGGCGTCCGAGAGTTTAGGCGCGGTGACTGGTGGCGGTGGTCTATCGCTTTTCTCGGCGCCATGGGCTGACAGTTGCGGGTTGTGTTCATCGCACATCTCTTGTCCCTTGTCGAGACAGGCCGTTTCGTCTTGCCAGCTCACCACAGCGTCGCTTAGACCGGCTGCCACATTGCATGGGGTCTGCATAATGCTAAAGAGAATGGTCGGAGGGGTATCTGGCATCCGTGGGGCACGCGAGCGCAAAAAGAAGCGCGGGTGCACAGTCGTCGTGCCATCGGCATTCCGTCGTCGTCATGGTATCGCTGTCGTAACGCTACACGATTCCGTTGTGACGCCATTCGGTTCATACTGGTGTCGTAGTCTCGCTGTGATCATATCCATGATCGTCATTTCATTTTAGTCACGCCCTGATCGTCATGGTCGCGTAGTCATTGTCGTCCGGCTGTCATGCCGTCTACTAAAAACTTGTCAGCTATAAAGGGTGCCGCCATGACCGAACGCTGCTATCGACGTAAGCAGCAAACTTGGGAAGTATACTGCTAGTGCGTTTAGATGATTTATGCGGTTCGCAAAGTTATTCCCTTCATTTGAGAATCGTGGTCGGTGGTTCCTGGACATTTTTTTGTAACAACTAAGTTTTTGCTTAAGACTTCCGGTGGAAAATAGGCACGCAGGTGCTTTTTTTAACAAAACGTCGTTTTATGCATTGAAGCACAAAAGTAACTCGAACGCTACTGCATTTCTCCACAAAGTTCGGGAATTATCTGAAAAACTAGTGTCATCCTGAGAATTCTTTCCAAGTGAATCCGCCCTGCGTAATCCACGGCTAGAATTTACGAATTACAATATGTGTCATAATGTAATGAGCTAAAATTTCATTACTGGATGTTTGTTAATCAGTCGAATATGCTCTTCAATTTTTTGGGCATGTCTACCTCGTCGAGTAGACCAGCTCAGGAACTATAATTGTGCTATTTGCCACAGGAAACTTTTCAAAATTTTCGAAAGTGTAAGCTGAGAAATCCGGTATATATATATATATATATATATATATATATATATATATAATGGTCTGTGTTGCGGAGATGACATCATGGGAGGCGACAACCACTCCTTTTCGCTTAACCTGCAATACATATAAAAAGTAGACCTACTCAAACATAAATTTCAAACATAAATTACGACGTAAATTTCCGAAAGCGCTTGCGCATAAGTCACCGATAGTTCTAACACGCACTTTGTACACCGCAGCAGATACGACTTCCAAGCAGGACAGCTCGCATTCGGATCAATTTCGCACACTGAACGTTTACAAGATACACAAGATACAATATCCGAGCTAGGCGGCAATTCTAGAAGGTGCCAGGTGTATTTCGCAGGACTGCACGGACACGCCTGAACGGGGAGGTAAGCGGCAGCTCACAAAGAGCACACCAACACTAACGATAATTATTTTCTTCCTTGCGCAGCTCAGTTCTACGTTCTCGTGCGCCAAAGATAACCCGGCTCCGTCCACAAAGAAACACTCTGTCTAGAGCTACTGTATGTGATACCAAAGGTAGTACTTTTGGTAGCATACACAGTAACTGTATAACTCTGTCTGCAGCGAAGCGCGCATTGCGGGCTGCCGGGCTCGACAGAAATGGATAGCGCGAGTCGTACTGCATTGTTCATCTGCGGGGGCCTGACGTCTCCGACGTCCTTGGTTGGGCCACAGGGAAAGCAACGTAGTGTACATCGGAGTACGTGTTTCGAAAACACGAGAGGGTGCTGATAGTGCAGCGTGCTTCGAACGAGGCCATTGTCCGTCTATTGTATGATCTGCGACAATTTAGCTTTTTTTGTTTCTTTTTTTTTCCTTTAGATTTGCTATTCGCTCCGCTTTGTGACCGCGACCACTCCGAACGAGAAGAATGCCGACGGAACAAAGAGACGCCGATGAGAAGGGGTGTAGAGTTTCTTCGAACCTTGAATCTGCAAGCTTATTGTTAAGCTCCAAAGCTATCACCGCTGATGCTTTTCAAGGATAGAAAAAAAGGTAATAGAAGACGCTTTATTTAAAAAAATAAGAGGCCCGCAGTCGAGCGCGTATCTGAGCCATCAACTTGGCCGTTTTCATTCGCGACTTAACAGAAACTGTGTAGCTTTGAGTCTATGCTAACCCGCCAAGATTTCGTAACGTGCGCGACGTCGAATAGACTTTCTTTTTTGGTGTTACAATTACGGTTATATTGCAACATCAGGATCTAAGTTGCGACACAAGGCAAGCGAAGAGTCGGTGCCTTCTATACGTGAATATGACTATACTAATTAATGGCAAGGAAACCGCCTCGATGGATTCTTTGCTGACATTCAGCTGCTGAGAATGAGGTCACAGGTTTGATTAACCGCAGCGGCGGATGTATTTCGACGGCGGCGAAATGCAAAAATGCTTGAGTACGTCAGGGCCCTAATTCACACGACCTACTTATGCTAGGATTGCTCGTAAGAGAAAATTTGAGCCAATCCTGATGGTTGACATACAATCACCGAATATGACCGACCAATGGGAAAGACGACTTACGAACGAAGAGCTTGTGAATTTGGACCCAGATTTTGGTACGCGGTATAAAGAATCTGGGGTGGTAAAACTTGTTCCGAGTCCCCATCCCCCCCTCCCCCGCCCTACTACTTCCTTCATAAGCCGAGGGTTGCTTTGGGACACTGAACCCCAGAAATCGTCATTCCTGAGTCTCACGCCATCCAGTATGAGACCGACAAAGTTGAAGTATACAGTGTCACTGCGGATCTCTTGGTGTCTCCCAGCAAACTATTTATGTGCTACAACCTCATATGGGGAGTACGCTACGGCGAAATAAATGTGAAAGAGCTTCGCATTGCGATATCATTTTTCACTCTCGGGAGTGCAGCAAAAGCGACACGCTCTTTTCATTCCTACGATGCAGGTGCTGCGAATCACTGGATAAAAATTCATGTTTTCTGCAGCGTTGAAAACGTGCATTGGGCAAGCCGAAAACCCCTGTCTAAAGGGGACGTTCACGCGATTGCCTAAACGTTCTTGTTCCCAATCTTACATTGCGGTAACAAAATTTGAAGGAGGGCCCCTTCACAAACGTTATTAAACAGAATGCAATCGCCTCCTGACTGTCCAAGGTTGAGATATGACCATAATCTTCTGCCTAAATCTCTACTGCCTCAATAATGTCTACAATCATAGACGGTAAATTTGTGAGCTCGCTGACAAGGCGAAACTGAACTGCCACTTTCAGATAGAGTGACTTTTCTCTTTGGTTTCGGGTGCATTGGGATGTGCGTAGCGTTGTCGTCTGCGTTGAGGAATACGTTTCGCGTGGAGGTGACTAGCCAACCTACAGTGAAAGTGTCTTTATAGATATGTTGAGCATGTAGATCAATTTGTTTACATTATAGGAATATTAAAAATTCTGTATGCACGTGCTTAGCCTTTGTCTTCACCTATGTATGAAAAAAGCTAAGAAAAAGATAACACACTTCGTAATGTAGAACGCCAAATTCTGCCTTTCAGGTCTCGCTGTCGAGTCGTGCACAGCTCACATTCGAAGTGTAACAACTGCTAGTGATTCATGAAGTTAAAACACGGTTTCTCACTGCTGATACGAACATAAATAGCAAGTGCCTTATTTACACGAGCATAACGCGATTTTGAAAATACCGACATTAAGAAAAATGTGGTTGATCCCTCTTATATAGGAATCAGTATAGAACACGAAAGTGAAACTTGTCTTCACAGAAGTAGTGTAATGTTTATTGCACATTGATATATAATGTCTATTGGTGTTTTGTGGCTAAAGCGCCCTTAGACGTTGATGCACCCACGCTGACGCCTGGTGGCACGTCTCCTCCATCACGACTACCAACGTCGATGACCATGAGCAACCGTCGTGCATATGGAAGCTGCACTACGCTGCACACGCTAGCACAACGCGAAAGACGAAGCACGTAACTGACACACTAATACAACGCGTAAGACAAAGCACGTAACTGAATCGTCACCGAGTCAAATCAGCGCGTACAGCCCGTCGTAATTGCAGCCTCCGCGATCAACTTCAGAAACATTTTCAGAGCTAATTGCGGAGGCCACGCTCCGCTGTGCTGAGTACGGTGAACGCCACCTAGGTGGCGTTGGTAGTGCTTCTTGATGCCAGCGTCCCTTCGAATGCTGGCATCGAGGCGTCGTAGTGCTGAGACCACCAAAGCGTTCACTGTCGGTGCGCGTTAGTGTCATAATGCAGTACTTCTCTTTTCTGCTCGTAGGCGGCGGCACCGCCCCGAGCAAGAGCGCGGGTACACGGAGGAGTGTTAGATATATAAGGCGCGTCTGTGTAGCTCTCTGCAAATGCGTTTGTGGCGCAATGGGTTAAACGCTCGGCGATCTATCGTCGCGGACCGAGAGGTCGTGGGTTCGATTTCCAAATTTTGCATGTTTGTGGAACTTTTTCTTCTGGTTTCTTTCTTTGTATTATGTTCGTGTATGTTCGTGTGACGTATTTCCGTGACGGAAATACGTCAGTGAAGTCTTGGTGGACCCCGGCATAAAACACTTTCGTGTTAAAAGAAAAAAAATACTATTACGATTACAACGAGAGTTCGGGACTCTTAAGGGCAGCCATAGCGCCTAGAAAAGGAGAGCAAGATGACTATTATTTACAGTAAAAAAAACGCTCATGTTATATTAGTGGTATATACGGTAATTGTGCAAATGCCCTTTTTACAGCATGCAAGACAAAGAGGACACACAACTGTATCACGCATGTCCACACCATTCTCTGGCTTTCGCTTACGCTGTCTATTTGCTCTTGGCTCAGCTACATCTGTCGCGTCTCCGAGGAGTCTCTCGGCCACATGTGCTGTGCCGGCTCATTCGCTTTCGCGCACACATACGCACAAGAACGCCAACAGCAAAGACCGTACCGCAAACTCGGAGGGCGTGGTCCGTCTTCCTCTGATCCCTCTGCCATTTCCCCGCACAGCTTTATACTAGGACAGAACTACCTTGTTTCCCCACTGTAAAAGAACGCGGCTTTCCGCGAACGTGCCTGCTCTATATAACATAACCAAACAAACAAAACAAGAAATTACGAACGCTCGCTTACACCATTACATAACGACCACATCAAGCGTTCGCAAATCCTGAATGATATGCTTCTTCATTTTGCACGAAAATTGTGTGCCCGGTTAGTCTCACACAACATATATGTTCGCCCAGATGGAGCCCACATAAAAATCATGAAGTGGGCTAATTGCGATTACTTGAGTTCAGCGCCCCTTGTTAGACCTTCTGTTGTACGCTTGCGCCTGGCAAGAAGATTACGGAACATGATGCTAATTGAGCAGCTTTGAAACAGGAAATGACTCGCCAATTGTGCCGCATCTTCTGCACATTGATCTGTGAGACACACCATAGTGGTAGGCTCAGGATTATATTGAACCACCTCCGGTTTTAACAGCGGAGCTGTTTAAGCCGGCCGTTAGTCCGTTAGTCGTCCACAAAAAATGTGGGCTGATCCTGGCGGTAGTGCAGAAAGGGTCCTAGCGCAATAGCACACCTCTGTGAACTAGCGAAGCTCAGCCTGGCTAAGTCTAGCTAAGCATGGTTAGGACTTCTGAAGCTTAGTCAGCCATCGATGGCCAATCGATCGCCAATCAATAATAATCGCCAATCAATTCAATAACTTACGGAAAATGCTGGGGATGACTTGATAGTGCTTAGCCTAGCTCAAATACGTAGCCAATACCTTGCGATAGCCAATCAATAGCTAATTGATTATCGATCAATAATCAATAAAACTCGGAAAATGCTGGGGATGACTTGGTGGTGCTTAGCCTACCCCAAATACGTGGCGAATACCTTGCGATAGCCAATTGATAGCGAATCAATATCTAATCAATAATCAATCAATTATCAATAGGATGAAGAAAACTCTGGAGATGAATTGGTAGTGCTTAGCCTAGGCCAAATTCATGGTCAATGCTTGCGTTGCAATACCAACGCATCTCGCTACTGTGATGGCGTGGCTCCCGGACGCTGCTGGGATCATCAGTGGAGAAGGCATGTAGCAAGGAAGCGGTCCAGCTGAAATCACGTTTACCTTCCCTGTGGTAGCACGGGAGTGATAAAAATGCTTTGTTCCATGTCCGCAGTATCCTCGTTTTCGGAATACTCTAAGGGAGGACTTCGTTCATCGGCAAACATCCACGCAGGCTCCTAAGCAAGCGCAGTCATCGGATTTTTCGCGTACTAGGAAATAAAACCGAGAATATTGAGAATATATGAGCGGACGCACAAGAACAAGGTCACGCTACGCTAGCACGTCATTTTTGTGACCAGTATCATTCCTGCACTCATCGTTACGATACCACTACGTTCGTAAATGATTTCAATGTGCGACACACCCAGTTGTGACGAGACAGTAACGTTAATATCGACCGACATATGTCCACCGGCACTTTAGTGCTCAGACACATGTGATGTGTACAACGCTTCACATTGTAGCCTGTAACTGGCCTACGAGAACTTGTAGGCCAGTTCACCTAAGAGAACTCCGCGCACAAGGTTCAATTTTCTTATGACACTTTGTTCACGCTCCTCTCGCTTTCTCTTCCCTAACTCTCTTCTTGTTTATCCCTGTACCTACCGATTCCCACCGTGCAGAATAGCCAACCAGAACTACTTCTAGTTAACTTCCCTGCCTTTCTGTACAATATTTCTCTCTATTATCCAGCGGCAAATTAAGAGCGCCATCTCAACAGGAAATCCTTTCCTCGCTCTGGCATTGGCCTAAGTCATGCTGTAGGTTACGAGAGCAGATCACGGATAGCGTCACGTGACCCTGTTCATCCTGCCTCATTTCGCATCCGTCGGCGCATCGCCGCCCACCACCTGTTTAGACAACAGGTCGCGGTAAACGTTTACGAGAGGCCCACCTCAGCTCTCCATAAGCGCTAGCACGCTGACGTTCCGACCCCGACGCAGCAGCAGCTGCCGTCGATGGCTCTCGGTGAAGCTCAGTGCAGCAGGAGCTGCTCCTACTCGCCCGATAGACAATCGAGCCTTCGACTCCTATTGAAAAGCACGAGTGCGTCACGTGGCTGACGTACTACTGCTTTATGGAGACGCGTCTGTTCACCCATTGTGATTCATACCCATGTGATTCGAGCGAAGCCGCGTTGGATTGCTGACGGTAGAAACATCTGCATTTTGCTTTAAAAGTTGTGCACTTCGTTCGTGTTAGGTGACCAGAAAATATCTCTTTAGGACCCGATTTCCCGAAGTACCAAGCACTACTCACGGAAAGGAGAGAGGAACAATATAAAAATAATAAATACCAACATAATAAACCACTCGAAGCATGATAGCAAGGCAAAACGTCATTTTCGATGCAGGTCCTCAACACGTGTTTCTGTGTCAATACATCTATTATTAGTATTATTAATATTATTGCGGTTGTTCTTGTGTGATGAGGGAACACAACAAAAAAGAGCCTACCGAGGTGTGTGTCACTCGAAAAGCTGGAAATATCGTCGCATAGTCGTCAGTTAGTACTTTAGAAAGTGCAACACCGGCTGGCATCTTAGCTCGGCGCTGAAGCCGTGAAATCAGTTGTGGAATGGCTCAATACAAGTCGTGAGTGCTTCATTCATCGTCGACTGGAGAATAATTCCTTGAATTATACAACTAGCGATTTTGTTAACAACGAAACATGGCGACAAGTTCAAACGACTGTTTCAAATTAAAGCCGAACACAACGCTGAGAGAAATCCGCTTCGAATGTCTCCGGCAATGCCGAACAAAAAACTGTCTGGATTGTCCTTGTGAAACTTTCTTAAGCCGCAATCACAAAGCGGGCCGAATCTCTGATAGAGGCTGAGAAGGAACGTCACGTGTCTCCCTGACAACGAATCACGGGGCTCATAACAAAGATGCAAACTAGTTTCTGGCACTCCAATTCCGTGCAGCTGGGTGACGTCACGCTTTCCATGCACTGAAACAGATGTCTGCTGCGCGAAAACAGCATTATGGACAAAATTTCTATGCGTCTAAGCTAGCATTATACTCGAGCGAAAATTTGCGCTTTCCATTTTTCTAAAATCGGTTTATTTCTAACGGCTCTTAACTGATACGATGCACGTGACTTGTAGTACACCAGTTCACGTTTCTGCTACGGACACCTGCAAAAGCAGCGGAAATACCTGTAGGCACGGGGCCGTTAGCGTATTTTCTCTCCCCCGTCGCTGCCGTATCACCTCGTGTGCACATTGTTTACATTGATACATGCGTGTCACTGTCCCCCGGAAGAAATATTCACATTTCTATTTTCATGAACTTTGAAACGCACACTTCCTGTTTACCTGACGTCGGCGTGACGCACGACAGAGCCAGGTGGTAAAATCGAGCAGTGCATTGACGTCTTCGTCGATTTAGTACGTCAAGCCAGCAGCTTGCGTATGCGTAAAACATATGAGATGGTTTAAAATTGCAAAAGAAAGGAAGAACTTCGTTCTCACGTATTTCCTGTGTTCGTTATTATGGAAATAAAAAAAAAAGCCCACAAACACATCAAAAAGCCCACTGCATAGTAGCCAATAGTTAATGGCGTATCGCGGAGAACTCAGTTTCGCCTGAATGTCGGAGCATTGAGTGCAATAGCAATGCTATACGATATTGCACCAAGTAAGGGTCGTAGATTCGTGGCCAATATGATATGTAGGAAACAGTAAACGTTGTCTTGCAGAACATAGACACGGTGGTGTAACCTGCCCAAGAACATCAACATGAGCCCAACGACATCAGGCATGAGCATGAACTAAAATGCTCATGCCTCATGAGGAATCAACATAGCTCATGTCCTCTCTATTTAGTATCCACGTTTCCGCACTGTTCTTGCGTCATGAATAATTAAATTGGTGACCCTAAGTACTCGCGATTACGAACAAGACCTTAAGGATTAGTCACTGCAGCGGGGAACACTGACTAAGGTCACATGACCAGCAAATCTCATGACCTTCAGCATTCAGTCCGCGGCCGTTCATGCTTCGTTGCAACAGGGAGTGTGCGTTGGCGTCGGCGCCGACGGCGGAAACGGGAACGTGCCTGGAGTGTGTTCGTGTAATTGCTGTCGCAATAAAAATATTGTTCGGCTGACATAAATGATCCTTCCCGTCTCTAAACAAATTCAACGCAAATACTACCGCAAATTAAACGCCATGGCCTTGTGGAGAGCTCCTGCAGTCATGTGCAAGTTCTGCCAGTCGTATGCTAGGACCTGAAGACGCCGACCATAACAACTAGGATAGTATGATGACGATTATAGGAGCCCAACTAGACTATGAACACGACCATGAACAGCTCGATTACACATGCCTTGGAGATGGTTTCACATGGAGATCGATGCATGAAATGATTAACAGTGCTAGATGGAATGTTACCGGAGTCAACATTCCACTTTTTTTCTATAATCTTGGTTCCGACCAAGGAGGTTTTAAAATAATAGAGTATTTTAGCTCAGCGATTGCTGTCCGCTCCGCTCAGACCGGCATATGCTAGCAAATGCCACACAACCGCTTAGCGGGAACGCTATTGCGCTTGCGCACAACGCTCATAACCGGCAGCGGAACGAAGACCGCATCCCTCGCTCCGCTAGAAAGCCGACTGAGGGGAGCGTGACAGCGTGTCTACTTGGCCTCTTCGGCGTTTTGCAGCCCCGTTGATAGTGCGTCGCTCGCGTCTCGGCAAGACGAGCTTATCAAGTGCGAAATCTACGCAGTTCCCTGCAGTATCTCTGAGCGTGAAGTCTGAGCGGAGCGCAGCGTAAGCGGCGCTCTGCTAAAACTGTCTAATAAAACCTCCTTGGTTCCGACACGAGGACTCGTCTGTAGCAGTTTCTTGCTCTGCCAAAAGAAAATTGTTTTAGTGTCGTCTCCCGAGTGCTGCCGCGTGCGACACTGACTGTTTGCGAGACTGCTCGTGCGCCCTTGTTTCTTTCGTGCACGCGGGCAAGCACGCGGCTGCTGGTAACACTGCACACTCCGACGATGCACACCATCAGATTTGGTGTTTGAACAAAGCCTTAAGTGGGGCCGCGGTAACCGGCATGAACAAGAAGAAGCGTGGCCCCTACGGGGGCCACAAATTGGAGAGGGTGGGGCCACCGCCTCCTCCAACGCAACAGAATGCAAAAACAGTGATCGGAACACAGGCAAGACAGAAATGGTAGGCAAAAGACGTGATGTATACTGTCCTCCACTCTATGTGAAACTAATGGTCAGAGCTGATATTTGATGTACTTTGTCCAAACGAAAAAAAAAACACATCAAACGCACATGTCAGAATCGTTGTGAAGCAAAGCGTTCCTAAAAGCAGCTAACTAAATGGTATATAGTTTATTCCAAATCACATAAATTCCAAAACATAATTTTCTCCATTTTATTCCAATGCAACGCATTATTTGGTGCAGTGCTAAGGTTTGTGAAGTGCACAAATACAAAATTTATTGTCTAAATGTCAATGTTTTTGCACTACACCGTTCAGAATCTATGCGCAAATGCAAACGAGAGTTCATGCGTGCGCATAGGTGAAAGGAGTGATTTTTCAAGTTTGTCGAGGAAATATCGGTAAAAAAGAGGTGCAAGCACACAGAACTTCGATGCATATGTAAATCCATTTACCACTCTTACGCCCCTTGAGTTACAGTGATACATACACAGCGGCGTACACACAGTCACCCGAAAATAGGACAAGCCTAACGTAAACAACATAAGATAATTGGCTGGCCTGTTCTTAAGCCGTGATTTCGGGAAAAATATTTATATTCCTCTTTGATTGAGTGTGTCTTCTGTCGTGCTATTTCTTAAGCTCTTCGAATAATCCCAGGGGAGAACGCTCGCCAGATACGGCTAACGTCGCCAACAGAGAATAATAACTAAAGGTCGCTAAGCTGGTAATTATGGAGTGGCCAAAGCTATAGATGTCCACGTGCCAACTAACCCAATCGTAGTTCTTTATTGAGTTGACCAAATATTGTTATAGACAGCAAGACAGCGGAAATTTGGAGCCTTCGTCAGAAATCAGTAATTAAGGTTCATAATGACAATGCCCTGTTCCTAATTACACATGACGTTAGAGACTCTCACATTGGGACCTTTCCTTGCATGTCATTTGTATCTAACAGGTTGTGTCCTAAACGAATGAAAAACTGAAACTAGTTAGAGCGGGCTGCGAGTGAGCATGAACTCCTTTATTACAAACTCGAGTACATCTTGTGCTTTCGCTGTAGAACATGGCATAACTAAAGATCAAAATTCAAATCTACTGTAAGCGGTTTTCAGCCTCTTCATACAAATAAAATAACTCCACCTTCACAACCGAGCATGCTCCAAAGCAGCTTCCTTAAGTACTTTCGGCGATTTTGTTGTTACTTCTATACTATACAGTAAACGGCAACACAAGCTTCCAGGAATAACTTGGTTATTCAAGGCGGCCATGGCCTTGAATAAATTATACGCGGCAACTCTCCATCTGCGTGCGGCTGCAGTGAAGGCCCTGAGGAAGCTTGGGATACGCTGCACCTAGAATTTCATCAGAACTCATTGTTTCAGGGACAACGCTTACAGATACTGTTAAAAAAAACATCACTGCTGCACCGGCGAGTTAGGCGTGCATGTTGACATACCCTGGGGTTTCGCCACGCGAGTTTCCGATGGCTACTGCAATCAATTGACTCCGACAGACAAAACTTAGCTCGTCTCATTAACCCCCGCAGAAATCAATGTGCGACGTCTGCCTTGTGCCGTGCGATACGTTTGAAACCATCACGCAGCCAATCAGAAGAACCAGTGCTGTCTACAACAGGATTGCCGCCTAATTACTCGTCCGAAGCTTGGAATTTACCACCAGCATGCGCTTTTAAATATAAGACATGATTTAGACAGAATCCGCTGTAGGGATTCAGCTATTCCAACATATACTAGGCTGAAACAGTCGTATCAAATGGCTCGGACAGCCATGAACTAAACAAGATGCCCTCGACAGAAATAGCTTCTGATGTAACGTTCTTCTGACATATAATATACAGTTCGTAGGTGGTGCTCGCGGGCGGCACGGTTACTGCTCTTTGTAATGTGGCGACTTCTAATATAGTAATTACAATTTTGCTAGTGAGAGCAAATTTACTTCAACAAATAAAGCCATCATGATTCCCATTTAAAATATTACATGGGCTTTTAGCGTTTTTATTCCTAGCTAGCGTCCGGGCTCTATGACAAAGCTGAAATCTACGCTGAAAGTCGAACATAGCTGAAAAGTGAAAGTTGAAGTACTGTTCAAGGAAGTAGGGAATGTCAGGCAATTTCGACTTCCTTTGCAAAACTGAAGTCGCGGAATGCGCTATTCACTCGATATTCGCGTTACCTTTCTCTTAAGTTATCGACATTGTAAATATGAAAGTTAAAAAGTAATAGAGAGCTACCTCGTTGATTGTCAATTCCCGTTGGTGCCATTCGGTTAAGATGGAATGAGTTTTAAATCTTTTTCTCCTGGAGCCCTCATGTATCCTACCTAAGGAAAAGACTCCTCTCGATCAGCCACCTCTTCAAAGCCATCGCCGGAAAAGCATGGGGACCATCGGTGCACTCTATGCTGCAATTATACAAAGCACTCTTTATGGGTTTCTTGCGTTACAGCACCCCGGTGTTGTCAAGCGCCCGGAGGACAAACCTCAGAGTGCTTGAGAGCATGCAAGCTCAAGCACTTAGAACTTGTCTTGGCCTACCGCGATGCGCTTCAACAGCTGCAACAATTGCCATCGCCAGGGAACATCCCATCAGAACGTATGTCGCCACAGACACCCTTCGAAATCATCTTCGACACCTTTCCCGACTACAGTCTCAACGCCTTGCTTCTCTCCCAGAAAGTAGACCAGATGCAACCTTTTCAGGCATTGTAACCTCCTATCGATCTTCTCTTCCATCAGACTTCACGCCTGCAGCAAGACCACCTTGTCCTTTATGGTGTCTCCGGCAGCCAGAAGTGCGGCTCTCCATTCCGGGAGTTACAAAGAAGTCCGACTTACCAACTTGTGCCCTGAATCAAGCTGCTCTACATCTGCTGCATGATTCCTACTCTGATCGTATTCACATTTATACAGATGGATCTTCGACTCTGACCAGCTCTACTGGTGCAGTAGTTATTCCGTCGGCATCATTCTGCAAGAAATTCAAGATCAGCCACGTCACAACATCGACAGGGTCTGAACTTGCCGCCCTCCGTAGCGCTGTGCTTTGTGTGCACGAAAAATCACCAAATAATTGGGCTATATTCTGTGATTCGAAGGCAGCCCTACAGTCACTTTTATCAGCTCTGCGCCGCAGCCCACATGAACAATTGGTAGCAGAGATACGATTACGCTACCATCAAGCGGTGGTCAGAGGCCACGACATTGTATTTCAGTGGCTACCAGGGCACTGCAACATCACTGGCAATGAATGTGCCGACAAAGCTGCCCGTGAAGCACATGCCCAATATGAAAGAATGCCAATACCTTTGTCAAGAACGGATGCAGTGCGGCACCTCAGCAGTCTTGCCTATTCTATAACTCTAAGAAAATGGAATACACCAGAGTTTACTAACCGGCGCTTATATGCCATGGACCCACAGATGCATTTGCAACTTTTACCCGGTTTTAAACGACATGATGAAACCTTACTGTGCCGCCTGCGATTAGGAGTTTCTTTTACAAACTCCTATTCATTCCTAATTGGAATGGCGGACAGTACCAACTGCAGCACATGTGGTATTGAGGAAACCACCAGACATATCTTATGTGACTGTCCTAGATACGGAGAAGAGAGGATTGCCCTTCGGACTGCTTTGGGGCACTTAGACGACAGGCCTTTTACGGAGGAGAAGATCTTGGGCCCGTGGCCTCGTGCGTCTTCTATGTACAGGGCTACAAAGGTGCTGCTGCGTTTTTTGAAGTGCACAAGCCTGTATGACCGCCTGTGATGAAAATCAGCTATGAACGCTTGACTGTACATGTGCAAGGTGGGAACTGTGAACTTCTCTCTTCCTTCTCCTCTTTCAATTCCTTCTCCCCCTTCCCCAGTGCAGGGTAGCCTACCGGGCTCAGCCTGGTTAACCTCCCTGCCTTTCCCCTATGACTTCTCTCTCTCTCTCTCTCTCTAAATCTTTTTAGTCACAGTATCTCCATAGTGAGGGACGATATGCTTGTAAATGCTCCGCGACTAGTGGCGACAAAAAAAAGAATCTTGAACATGGCGCCCAATGTCAACGTTACCCTCTGCTAGCCGTAAATAACGTCACAAGTCACTTTAGTGCGGAGAATAATTCAAAACAGAGGTAATTTAAGACCTGCACTGCTAGTTGTGACGACAAGTTCCACGAGTTTCCCTGTAACACTGGCCCTTGTATTCTTTCGTGCACCAAAGGCCCTCAACAATCTAATCCCTTCTAGTTACATCCAACAAGTATTTCAGTGTCACCCAAAGTGACTTAAATGCTCATGCTGCAGGTACAATTCTTTTTTCTGCAATGTTGGAGCCATATTTCGATAATAGTATATTAACGAGGAGGCCTTAAGAACGCTCATTCATAATTGATGAGTGAATAGGTTATCCTATCACACACATGCTCAACCATACCGCGCTGCTTCAGCGACTACAACGCTCTTCTGCACAGCGCGACGTCACCGGTTCAATTCCCCTCAACGACAGAGATTTTCGGCTGTGGTCAGAATAAAAAAAACGCTCCTTTCCGAACATTGAATGAACAACGAGCTCGTTTCGATTAAATTATTCAGGACCATTCGGCTGCGCCGTCTCCTGTATAGCGCCTGTGTTTTGCTTTGGGAGGTTAATCGCCATGTCATGCGCACGACCGGATGAAGGCACGCCAAGACCTCCATGCCATACGCCTGTACGGGACTCGGGTTTCCCAACAATACACGCCTGCACGTTGTCGATTGTATAGCCGCTCAAGAAGTAGTGTGGACATTTGTTAACGCGATTTGTTAACGGTAGTTCTGTCGCGTGGTGGCCGAGGAAGCGCAGCGTATCTACATTGACATTCAGGCGAATTGTAACCCCTGCATACTCAGTGAGCTTTAATTTCACTCTAATGTGCTGCGCATTGATATAGGCACCCACTTTGCGGAAGGTACTGGCCCGTTTCACGGGACGTGCGACGGGCCGCGTTTTGGCAGCAATTTCAAAGGAATGATTCTTGTTCTCTTCTTGTACTGCAAGCAGTCAATAATAAAATTGAGAATGTGCTTTCCGCCTGTGATTCAATCCTTTTTTTTGTGCAAAAACGGAACCTTATAATGACTATAACACAAATATATATTGAACGATTCTTTAAATATATCAGCTGGTGCAAAATGTACAGAGCACCACCCTATAAGATGGTATTTTTTGCATTAGAGAGTCTAATGCACTGGAATAAAATTATGTAGATTTGACATATTCAGAGGCAGTCCATCATGACGCGTACCTGAAGGGGGTTGCTCTCTTCTGCTAATTACGTACGTCGTACAGGCTAACTACCCGGAAGAAAAACAAGGTGATTACAACCTTGAGGCAGGAAAACTAATTAAGCCTACTTTTTTTACCGAGAGTAGGCGTTTGCTTTTCAGGAAAATGAAGTGAACGCGTACGACAGGTGTTGACAACTTCTAATAGACATATCGGCTATTTTCCAGCTAACAACGTTGCCATTGTCTTGCCGAGCGTTTGTAAGTGTTCATTAATGAGAAACCAATTTCAGTAACGTAGGAAGTAAGGAAGCCGACCATCACAAGATTTCTGAACTTCTTCGATAAGAAATCTCTAAACAAGAATATGTAACCAAGAAATAATTCTGACAACATAAGAATTTATTTCATCGACCTAGCGCGTTGGGGTGATGTTCGCCGACAGGTGACTGTCCAACAAGATGCCTTCTTTAAGCGCAAAAAAAGGTGTTCAGCATTTAAAAATTAATTCCATGTGCAGATTCTATGTGTAATTAATTAATTGAGTACATGTGTAAATAATTAATTCCATGTGTAGATTCTCTCAGAAATAGTATTGCTCATGCTGTAGGTGCGCTAAACAGGTTGAGATATCTGTTACCGACAAGCGTGAAACTCAACATTTACAATGCCCTCGCACATTCTCGATTAACATATTGTCTCTTAGTTTGGTCGACCACTGACAGTGACAGTGACAAGAACTTTTATTGGTCCCTGAGAAACTGGCCAGGGGGAGCCGAAGGCTCCCTCAGGTCAAGTCGGTGGCTCGGCCCACGATGGCGACCACTACTAAATATAATTTATCATCACTTCAAACACTGCAAAACCGTGCACTACGTGCAATAGCAAACTTAGGACGTATGGAAAACACCAAACCATTCTATAACAAATACAAAATATTGCAAACATCAAAACTTTGCACATATAAAATATTCCTCGAAATTTTCCGGCAATTTTAGATAGACAAATCCTCTTTCCAAAAAAAAATACCACTCAAAAACAACAGGATATAATTTCAGAAATAGTCTGGTAGTTACACCACGCAGTAGAACCAAATATGGTGAACAAAACTCGCCGTGCAAATTCCTCATCTCTAAAACGACTATCCTCTGGTCAGAGATCTTTTAAATTCTGGAACCTCCAAGCAAACTTTTAGAAAAGTGTTAAGAAAATTATTATTTGCAGAAGAAGAAAACCAAAGTTAGGCTATCATGTATATTCCTTCGAAACCTTTTTCTTTTTCGTTCTGGGCTACAAGTGTTTGCAGATTACGTAATATTGTTTTGCTTACCTAAGTTTCTGGTTGATCTTGGTTTACTGCTGTGTATCATTCTTCTCATTTTATTTTTTCGCTTCAAATGTTATAAGATGCATGTATAAAGTTATACTTGCCTTTACCTTTCTTGTTTTCCTTTTTTGAATTGTGCGATCAATCTGTTTATTATAAGTATAATTGATTTTCACATGTGTCTATAAAATGTTCTGTACTGTCATACTGCTGCTGCTGCTGTATGGGTGGCACGGCCCAGTCAGGCAATCTATTGCCTTTAGCTGTGCCCCCTAGGATAATTCTTATATTGTCTTAAATACATCAAGAAAGAAAGAAAGAAAGAAAGAAAGAAAGAAAGAAAGAAAGAAAGAAAGAAAGAAAGAAAGAAAGCTGATTACACTCCTTTTAATAAACTCTGGTCCGAATTAGATTCCTGAAGTGGGAAATAAATTTTTACGTATATGTACAGCGCCGCACAGACGAGGGGCAGGAATAAACGAGTGCTGACTGACAACTGAAAGTTTTTTGCTTGACAAAAGATTATAAAGACATGTCACGTCGTGCGCATCAGATATGCAAAGGTGCTGGGAAATCAGGCCATTCAAAAGTTATGTTAATTGGTGATGCAGTGAAATAGACGTCTGTCTAACACACGAGGCGGGATCTATGCGGATTTGATATGCCCCGACTATCTCTGGGTTTTTTTTATGCTTCCATTTTATTTCAAATCGTGTATCTCAATGACAAAGGACAGTTCAATGTAAAGAAAACAAGTTCTCAGTTCAATTTTTGACAACAAATAGATGGAGTTTCTCATAAATTGACTGCAAACTAAGAGGTTGGATGCAGCGCATACAGTGCTCCGAACTTCTTACTTCACAATCACAAGGCTGTGAAGCATGTCCACAAAATATTTGACGAAAATGTTTGCGGAACTGAAAGCAAATGTTAACGCCTTAGCCAGCACGCTCCATTGATACCGCTGCGAGGACTAACCCCCGAGTGATGCAGCGCATCGTCATTTGTAGAACGCATCGCAACGTCATCGCATCGTCATGCCAGGTAGAACCCCGTTTGACCGCGGCACGAAGCTTAAGTCAAGTGCAGACAGTTACTAACGCTCAAATTTCTAGGATTTGTCTATGTTTTGTTTTATATCCCGAATGGTTATTTGTCGTAAATCCTGACCGATTCCCACAGCATTCACACATCAGGAAGAGTTAAACATTACCGCGTACGATACGGCATCTGATGCAGTCAAAGGCTGAGCGCTGCGAGCCGAGCGTATGATCCCATGAGAGGAAACCAAGCGGTAAACAGACATGCTGCGAGTGCTTGCGAACCTCAGCTGCCGGCGGCCACTGTTTAATTAGGCCAGCGTCGCGGTACCCTCCGCCGCCAGACGCGGATTCTCCCGTCTCGTATTTGATCGTGACAGGAAGCACGTCAGGCGATGCACGACCGCTAAGAAGGGAGCGAGCCAACTAGATCGCGGTGGTCGCAACGTGATTACTTCCGCCTGCCACGCCGAACCAACGCGGGGCTTTTTCGTCGCGTGGGCGCTGACGGCACGGTCTGCTGATCAAAACGTGCACCCAGCCACATGGGCTCGTGCCTGGAGATTCTCGCACACAAGGCATCTCGTTTTCGGAGAGCTGTAACAACTGTATGGACGGATAGATAGATAGACAGATAGATAGATAGATATTTAGATAGATAGATAGATAGATAGATAGATAGATAGATAGATAGATAGATAGACTCATCTAGGGAATTAAATAGAAGAGGTTGAATTCATGTTGTTTTAGTACTTTATTAGGTTGATCTAAACACAAAGTTATTATTATTGCAAAGAACTTTCTTTTTGAGATATGAAGTGATGACTAACGGGGGAAAAATTACAAATAAGCAAGTGGTGGATGTCTTAATGATCAATTGAACGCGCGCCTGAAAAAAATAAATAAAGTTCAAACGCATGCAAGCTGTCACAACGTTCAGGCACGTCTGCATGAAACCGGCGCAAATACCGCCCAGCACATGATGCACCCATCGCAATATGTGGATAAGGCCATGGCGCTAGAATATTCCCTAAAGATAGCGCAGGACTCCGCATTGGCCCTAACTTCACACACAGGCTTTGCATCTGCTGCGTATAGAGCGGGGAGTTTTTTCGTCAATAAAAGAACTACATTTGCTTCGGATGCTCCTATCATACAAACGTTCTGCGTCTGCGGCCCATTCCTCCGCTCACACGGCCAATACTTTTCTATACACGTCGCGCACTCACGACACTCACGCCTGTCTAGTAGAACAGGCTCTTATAAGTCCCGATGGTCATAGAAGATAGTTAAAAAATGGAAACTCGGTAAATGTGAGGTTGGAGTACGTAACTCGCTGAAGGAGTACTTTGCATTAGCACGCGCTCGTTCATAGTATTCAGCGTTCTTGAGTGTGCTTTTGGAAAGCTTAATAGGGCTGAACTTCATTATAAAGAAGCGCTATTCTTCTGCTTCTAGTCATACCGCATATGAAACATTGGTCGCAGAAGCGCGTTCGTTGTAAAGAATTCCGGCTACTCTGTGTAACATTTCCCCCTTCACTGCAAGAATGAGAGTGCGCTATATAGGTCATAGTACCTCCAGCGGCAGAAAGTATACGTCGTAAAACTACGAGCAATGGTTGGAATGTCTTACTGCATTTGATGAGGCTAGGGAGGCGACTAGCTACGCCATGCAGTTTTATACGCCTTTTTACAGTAACAGTTGGAAGCGGGTCTCTCTGAGCTGAAGACCATCAACACCTACGTTATTGCTTGAGGAGCCCGGCTGAGAGTGTGAAAATCTTAGCCGCGTCCTCTACCAGGTCAAATGCAAACATCGAGGCTCTCGGCTTCCTTATTTAATAAAATTGCGATCACCGTCATTTAGTCGTCCTTGCCCCAATTCCATTGACAAGGTTTCGCTAGCTTTCGAGAGCCGATGTTCAGCCCTGGAGTTCTCACAAAGAGCTGTTCATTCCATCCACACATCGTTAGCAAAAAGAGTTTCACGTTTGTCTTTAGCTCAACAGAAGACTTGCGAATTGAATTAGGTTCCGTCCCTGCGTTTGCTCTGTTTCGTGAGATCTGCACTACTTTAGGAAGGAAAATGAATAGCTGCCAGGAATGCAATGATAAACTAGCGAATTGCCGAGCTTTCCGCGCTCTTTTAGAATGCGGAGCTGGAGAAGTTTTTCTTTCGCAGCATACACTTGCTGTACTGCTTCTGCCTAGAAAAATTATTTCATTAGTGTTTTTTGTATTTAACAAACGGATGATACCTCCCCAGAGGCACAGAAATGATTTGTAATTATGTCAGTTCTGTGTCCGGTACACTTAGTTTTTTTTTCCTTCCTTTAGCAACCGGCAGTTTGCGCGGTCTGTTTAAGGAGCGTGCTTTAGGCGCAGAGATTATTTCTTTAAGCTATGCTTAAGGTGAGGTGCTATCATTATGAATATCACTGTCTTTTCGTTGCGCGGTAACAAAGGACGAGACAGAAGGGAAACGACATACACAAGCAAGAAATTCCAACTAGCGTAATCTTTAACACTGAATCTTGGCCCGATGATTTTTCACCTACAAGAGGAAAATGTTTGCACTTATTTTTCAATGAACTGAATAAGAATGGCGTTCCACATATAATTGGGAAATACGTGGAACGCAGTTCCATGCATGTATTTCGCGATTTCATGCGAAGCACCCTTTCAATTTCCTAAGTAGAAAGTATTTGAGAAAATCTTTCCCTTGTCGTAAAACCTGTGTAAATGAAGTTTGCAATTTGGTTGATCTAGGCAGCTTTTCTTCCGCGTAGTCTTCAAGAGAAACGCGCTCACGATTTCTAAAAAAAATTCCGGAAAAGAGACCACTTACATGCAAGCAAGTGGCTCTTTAACCCACATTATTACAGTTAACGTTTTCAACGAAATAATATTGCGAAGCATTATATAGGAAGCTCTGATCAAGGTTCACTTTTTAGTTCTCCTCATAAAAACACATTTTCACTCGTAAATCCGGCAAAATAATGTCATAATCCTAAATTAGATGTAATAATGTTTATAATATCCAACAATGATGAGGTTATATGCCGTAGTTATTAAAATTCACAAACCAACTCGATATCTTGGTCTTGTGAGGAGTGTGAAGTGGTTTAAGCTAACCTAGGGGTTATAAAATAGCAAATCTGTAATATGTAGAACGGGTACACTAAGCGTGCGTCACGTGACCATACAATAATTTTTTGGGTCCTGGGCCCTCTAGGCACGAAGGCAACGTCACCCGCAACAAAGTCCGATGCTCCGCCCCATTCACGCGGTAGAGACGCCACTCAATGCACCAATGAGCGCGCACTTGTTGCGGAGGCGCACGCTCATTGGTTCAATGATTTGACACCGAGCGACACTCACCACTCTCCACAGCTGCTCCTGCCCACGCAATAGAAACATTACTTGAGCGCAGCTTCACTAGAAAGCTAGTGACCTCAACAATCCCTAGAAAGTGAGCGTTGCTTCAACTTGACGCGCCTGAACAAACAAACATAATCACCGTAACCCTAACCTGACAGAAGAGAAGCAATAAAGTTATAGCGCGCAAACGCGCAAATAAAAAGCCACTATGCAATGCTCCGCACCACGATAATTCCCACAAAAGGCAGTTCGGTCGCGTTTTAAGTGCGAAGCATTTCTTGGTGAACATTTGCCACTTTGACAGTATCTATCTATCTATCTATCTATCTATCTATCTATCTATCTATCTATCTATCTATCTATCTATCTATCTATCTATCTATCTATCTGTCTGTCTGTCTGTCTGTCTGTCTATCTATCTGTCTAGCCGCCTACGTCGTTTCGTTAACTAGGGTCGTTTCGTTAACTTGGTAGGTACCAAAATTGTCGTAGTATGACATGAGTGTATGACGATCATAAATGATAGATCATGATATGAATGTCACGACATGCGTGTCATGTAGGTCGTGAAACAACAGACTAAAATGACAATGACTAAGCGATAAAACTTAACACTCAGAAATCAAATAAATGGGTTCAGACATGTGTACTAAGTGAACGAAACACTCAAGGATGATGGTAGATGTCATAGTAATGAGCATGACTCAGCAAAAATGACAATGTCTCAGCGAAAAAAGATTAACACTCAAAAACCACTGAAATGGGTTTGGACGTGGCTAGTAGGCGAAGGAAACAGTAAAGGATGATGGTAGAAATCATACTCATGAGCATGACTCAGCAAAAATGATCGTGACACAGCGGAAAATGATTAACACACAAAAACCACTGAGATAGGTTCGGACGTGGGTTCTAAGGGAAGGAAAGACCAAAGGGTGCTGGTAGAAGTCATATTCCAGACCATGACTTAGCAAACATTACAATGATCCAGAAAAAAAAATTTAACACTCAAAAGTCAATGGAATGGGTTCGGATGTGATTCTAAGTGAAGGAAAAGGCTAAAGGTTGATTGTCGAAGTCATAGTCATGAGCATACGTCTTTCGCCTTAAGGTCTCTTCGGCATAGCTAAATGGACTCCTGAGGACTCATGACATGAATGCCATGACATGCGTGTCATGTAGATCATGAAAGAGCCGCCTAGGTCGTGGTGCTCTCATGGTCGTATTTTTAACTTGGCAGGCTCCCCGCACACTGCTTCGCATAACATCGATTCCCACAGCCACAGAGCGTGGGATCTGACGTTTTTTTTTTTCTCACATGAAATTGTCACTGCTTTCGGAGCTGACTAATTCGACGCACCACCCGGTTTGCATCAACATACTTCTATGTTAGTCAGCGGTGACAAACTATTAATGTGTACATTACTCACGAATAAGACTATCTGAATACACGTGATTAGCTATAAAAAGTTTTCAGATCCAATCATATGGGAAGTGACATTTTACGACTACTTCTATACACTTTGCTACACATACCACTTTTTTCTAGCAAAACAAAATTCTCCCAGCCTGACGCGAATAACCCTCTCACCAAATATCGCTGAAAGTCCTGCATTTCCCCAGAAAAGAGCTAGCAATCACCAGTAATAAAAAAATGGAAGTAAATAAAACAGAGCCATATTCACATTCCGATTGCTGCGGCAGTCGGACAACCTCTAAATTCTCTAGGCGGCACTTAGCGGAGAAAGCCATAAGCTGATCAGCGCCGACAAGATCTCAGCCAGCCTAAGCTGCTTTGCGCGGGATATACGTCGTTGCCCAGCACCCGCCACGCGCATTTGACTGGTGCTTATATAGTTCACTCCGCAGCGCTTGTCTCTAGCGCGCCCCGCACAGCAGCAGAGCGAGAAGGCTGTGCGCCAAATGCGCCCTTCGGCAACGCGATAAGCCGCGTTTCTTTCGAAAGCGAAGCTAACCAAGTGGACCCTCGCGGACGTCGCTGACCGCGGTTGCTGGGTGTTGCTGCTGCTGTATTCCCGCTTAGCTCACAAAGAACACACAAAGTTGATGAACGTTTGCGTGAGCATGCGCACAGTATCAAGATTAAGACTGGTAGTAATCTGGCTGTTCATTGTGCAAGGTGTGGCTGTTCACCCATCTTAGATTACACACGTGTGCTGAGAAGGTACAGCGATCAGGTGGCCAGGCAAATCATTGAGACCTTTTCAATTTGTCCGTTAGGAGCCACTTGTGTAAGTGCCCCTTATCTCTTTGCTCTTTGCGATAAGGAATTTAAGTTCCTTAGAAGTTAATCAGTTTGGCCTGTGTCCAGTATGTGTGTTTTTACAATTGATTAGTTTTATGTTTTTGACGCACGCGCAGCAAGAGTTGATTGACAATGACTCGCCTACCGTTTCTTATTCTTTTTTTAACTCTTTCACCTCGGTGCGAATACTATATACTCGCGCATGCTTCAATAAAAATGTTGTTGGCAGTCAGCGCTCGTGCCGTGTGCTCCCTAGTGCGTGCTTTATTTTTTCGGCACTGTGTAAAATAAATAATCCCTTAATTCTGCTAAGCCTAATAAGAGGCGTCACTGAATCCAGGAATATACTTAAATGTTTGGTGTAACAGAGGGCCACCACAAAACTTTACCGTTTGACGACGCGGAACTATATGTAAAAAGCCACTGCGTGGGCATGCACGTATCGCCGCCCGCAGCCGTTTAGCGAACATCCGCGCAACCGACCCAAACTGTGAACTGTGCTGCGTCTTTTTTTCGTTGGCTTTTTTTTCCTTTTTGCAGCCCAGATGAGTGCTTGCCGGTTGTTCCTGCTTCGTGAAAAAATATCCACGTGGAAAAAACAGTTTAGATGTTACAATGTTTCCGAGTTTCTTCATAAACGTTACTCAGAAACTATTGGTAGACGTCCGATAGGCGTATATTAAGTCAATCTTGTTCTTCATAAAATTTTCATTAGGTGCAGTATACAGGACTGCGATATCCTTTTTGATTGCATAGACACAGAGTTGTAAACTTGATAGAACACTTACGGTAAGTTTTGCGATTTTCAACAATTTTCGTTAAAACTGATGGACGACCATAAGCGAAAAGTTCGCTTGCATCAGTCACTATATTTTAACATTTTGTATTAAATGCATTAAACATCATCAAATTCAGAGCAGTGCTTGCAGACAAAAACGATTCGTCTTTTTCAATGTATTTAGACAGGAGACCCTGAACACAGCTTATAGGGACATTATTGCTTTCCGAGTACTTTCTTATTACCGACTGGCGTGTTACGTGTAGAACGCATTTTGTACTGCAGTAAAAGTTGATTTTCTTTGAGTAAACGCACAGATTATGATGCAACGTTGTGCGGTGGGCTGGCGGGTTGATTCTGTACCGTGAATTTTCATGCCCTCTCACTGTATTCGAAACGCACTTCACAAGCGCTTTTTCGCGACAGTATAATCTAAATCAAATTAGTGTAAATTTTCTGCAAAGCTGACGGCATGAATATCACCAAGCCACTTCGTACCGTTCGGCCTGCCTCTGACTTTATATCCTGGATAAATATTAATTACATTCCTTTCCGATACAAAATATAAATAATTTAAGGCACTGCGCATTACGCCAAGGTATGTACAGAGGTCAACACACTTGTCTATAACACACTCCAGAAGGCCAAAGCAGCCACGAAAGCTTAAGCCAACCACCAGGTCGACAAATATCTATGGAAACTGTAAATGAAGTCACGCTACCTCACATACAGCTGCTTTTGTGCCACATGTCATCTGCAGATATAGCCAGCTCAGTCCTGAGAACGTGGTTCGTTCATTCTAGAGAAGTGCGTTGACCTCTGTAAAAAGGACTTCAAGAGGTTAATGCTTTCTTTTAGTAATTTTGGTCTTATATCATTGTATTTTAGTGCTTTGCCTTGGTCCTAATACGGTCAGCGCTTTTGTGTACTGTCTGTTTTACTTCTTGCATATTTCTGTGGGCAAGACAAGCTTTCATCAAAACTTCACTTCTCCCTTGGCTGGTGAGGAACCAACAATGGCACAACGAACCGCCGTTCGTTGTGACGCTATTGTCAGCGTATTAGCGAATATTTTGGTAGCATCTATCACATCTCGAGCAAGAGATGTAGTAAAGCAGTATTAACATAATGTCAATGGCACTATGGGTTCTGTTTCACTCGCTCCTTCAAAAGCGACACTAGAGGTCTTGTTGTAACGTCAATGCACACGTCACGTTGTCGGCGATACGAACAGATTCGAACGATTTATCTTCGCACTTGCAATGAAATACCGAAGTGACAGTACCAAATCCGCGGCTGTTTTACCACGCACACTGTTTGCTTATGCGCAATGAAATGTGCCCACCCAGATGGCAGCCAAAAATGCAGCTGTTCTGCCTCGCGGGGAAAAAAAGAAGAAAGCACACCAAGCGAGTAAGGTGGCTGACGACGCACTTGGTTCACACTGCCACATTTAACTCATGTCAAACTCACGCTGGGCAAACGTCTCGCAGTCTCACTGAGTCGCCGACGCTGCAGGGCTGGCAAACACGTAAGGCCCCCGAGTGTTCGTCAGACAAAAAGAAAAAAAAAGACAGCAGCCCATCACAAATGGACTCGATATTACACTTCCCGCATGGCCGAGCGCCAGCGGAAATAAAGACGAATAGCCATGGTAGCTCAGTGGCTATGTCCAGTGCGCTGCTAAGCGCGACGTCTCGGGTTCGAGGCATGGCCGCAGAGGCCGCTTTGAGACGGGGCTGAAATGCATAAACACCGGTGTACCATGCGTTTGTTGCGGTGGTGAATATTAATCCTGAGCCCCACCGCCCCCCCCCCCCCCCCCCCGGCAGCATGTATCATAACCGTAATAATGTTCTGGCCCGTAAAACCTAGAACATAACTTATTTTATTGTCTGATACAGATGCTCGCAGACATTTCAAATGGTGTCATACAGCGAACCGGCATAACTATTTCTAACGGTAAGTTACAGCTGATATCATTCATCTTCATTATTAGATATGAAAGAAAAAAAATACTTTTTCTCGGGGCCCCCACCGAAAGCTCCTGAGGATCAAATAAAGTTCACTTTCTGTCTGTCTGTGTCAGGAAAGGCCATCTACGCCAATATCTTACGTGAGAAAAACAACGTGGAGAAGATAATAAATTATAAAACGCTGTCAAAAGGACATAATAATAAGAAGAATATTATTAATAATAATAAAAAACTAATCGAGCAGGCCCATGACTCACGGATAAAACATATGGAAATATGTTGTAATAAGAGTATAAAAAGAGCACAATCACGAACAGGTGATAAGAATACAAAGAAGTTATAAATAATATAAAATTTGCCAAGTCATTATCCACGAAAGGAACACAGAGAGATTACACGGCTAATATCTGTGGCGACAGGACAGGGATTGCAGCATTTTGTTGCAAAGCGAAAGGGCGTCTGTGGAGAGCTTTGAGACTGGTTGTAAAAACCTATCGCTGATTCTCATGCAGCGGGCAGACGGTTAAACAGTGCACAGCCGGCCGTTTCCATTAGAGCTGCATAGATTTTAGACGGCCGATGTGGCAGCTGCTTGATGGGGTCATATTTATTAAACGGCATTCCGCAACCGTAATCCGCAATCCCGGCTTCTAGAAGGCATCTGTTTGGGACAATCTGAGAGCCTCAAAATTAATCATTTTGCAGATCTGCGTAAAACACAGCCTGTCACATTATTTTTCTCGCGATTTACGTCGTTCTGGGGTCGCTCACACGAATTCCGCCAAAGTGGTGCTGGACAGCTTGTCAAGCTGAGATGCATCTGCCACGATCATTCCAGAGTCCAGTTCGTCAGGCGTGGTGGGCGTCAAATGAGGAGGACTATTTGCAGCCACCAAAAAAAAAGTAAGAATGACAAGCAAAGTGGTGTCCTTGCCCGTTATTTTCTTCTCACGACGAGCGCTGCCCATCGGATGTCACCGGATAAAAATGTGTAATGGATTGAAGAATTTTATCATGTAATGCTGTCCCCACCAGAGTGGACCCGGTGGCACTGCGTTTATGTAGATGTCTTTATTTCGTTGGACGTGCCAGCGTCACTTGTTCCCAAAACAGGTTACAGTTGTTCCTAACGAAAATAATGCCACACAAACACGCGGTACACTTCAGCGTGCGAACGAAGAAACACATAAGACGAGTGACACGGAAAGAAGCGTGACGAAGACATGGAGCATGAAGTTTAAGGACAGGACAATATAGCGAATAAAAGAAGGCGACGAAGAAGAAGTTGAGACAATAACTCACAGACGAAGAACAAAGGTAGAGCTACGTCGAAAAGGTATACGGACACGACGATAGTTAAGAATGCGCAAAACAGCTGCGGGTCGACGCGTGCTGTCTCTGGGAAGTCTCGTAGCCCGCTATTAGCGTAAGCAAACGCAGCAGGTGCAGTCTGTATGTATATAACTACAAATATATATATATATATATATATATATATATATATATATATATATACCATGCGCTTGATAAAATGGCAATACCATAACAGCGAACCTGAAACGAGCACGCAACAGGAAATCGCACGGCAGCAGCTGGCGCAACAAATGTGCGTCTCCCAAACGCCGAACGTCGGCGTATGCGTGCAGGTTGCTATGGCTGCAGGCCCACAGACCGTGACACAAATCAGCGGGCGTGTTACTCATTCAGTTTTGCCTGTTGCAGCTAGGTGCCAGCTCTGTGGCGAGCGCGTATGGTAACGCGACGGTGTCGTAGTACACTCACATAATTTCGTTTCACATAAGTTCACGTAAGTGGAACGCCTTTGCAAATATGTTACGCTTAGTGCGTGGAACGTGTGCGCAACGAGATTAAGATCCCACTTACGTAGCACCCGCCACGGTGGCTTAGCGGCTATGGTGTTGCGCACCTAAGCACGAGGTCGCGGGATCGAATCCCGGCCGCGGTGGCCGCATTTCGTGGGACAAAATGCAAAAATAAAAAAGTGCCCGTGTCCCGTGCATTGTGGGCACGTTAAAGATCCCCTGGTGTTCAAAATTATTCCGGAGCCCCCCACTACGGAATGGCGTGTAATCAAATCATGGTTTTGGCACGTAAAACCCAAGCATTCAATTCCACTTACATAGTGAAAGTTATGTGGGGCTATATTAGGGGGCAATATACACAACAATCATAATCTCGCCTCAAATAAGTTCCAATAAGTACACCGTACCTGCATGAATGTTCCACTTAGTCGAGCTTACATGAAACGAGATTCTGTTTGCCGTTCTACGTCTGATCAATTCAGCGAAATAAGTGACGTAACGTCAACGTCACTGCGTAACTTTAAAATGCACCAAATACAATTGAAGTGGCCATCACGGAGAAGCCAAAGCAGGCGGAATCAGCCGCGATAGCTCAGCAACAATGATGTGCTACTGAGTACGATGGAGGCGGCGGCTTTGATTCTGTGTCGATTACTGGCTTGGAAATATCTAAATAAGAACTTCAGCTAGGCATTGTTGCGATTTGTGAATGCAACTGTAGAAAAAGACGTTTTGCGTACTACGAAGGCGATATCGTTGAAGGATATAAAGTTCCCGAGGTACTTCTACTGTAGTACTAAAATAGCTACTTCGACTTTCCAGTTCATATGCCACTTCATTCACAAATACCTCCTCAGTGCGAGGAATGTGCGGCAAGCAGGCTTCTGTAGTTTCAGCTTCGCACATGATAGGCTATAATTGAAAAACTAAACAAGACAATTACCGCTGCCAGCTTCACTGCTGTCCAGTTCGCAACTTTACGATAAAAAAGATTACTGGGCACTGTATATCTCTTCTCTTCTCATCTCACATCCTCCCCTCTCTACCGCTACATCAATTGAAGAATGCGATATACGATGCTTGGGTAAATTTGGCATCTTTGGAATATTTCCTCCTCTTCTAAGTTTGCTTCAGTATTGTGTGTATTTCTGCATGCGAGTTTGGGTAAGGTAGGTGTTTTCGTTGGAGTGGGCACGATGTGTTATTTTGTGGCAGACAACAATAGTTTCTATTTGCTTTAGCAACGCTACATACAACGAACAACCAGTGACGTCATCACCACGCTTGAGACCATGCGCGTTTATTAGTTTCGCAGTGAAATACGGTCGCCTTCCATAAAATATATTCCCGCAAACATGACCACTACTTTACCCACGTTGGGTTGAACAGTTAATAACGTGCCCGAGGCATGTTTTTGGGGGGCATTCTTTCGGAACTTTCACCGCTATTGTGTTTCGTGGCTAACGCTGCTGTTGAACATGGTTTGATTAAATTAGGCGGGAAGTTAAGAAACAATGCTGGGGTAGTGACTGCGTTGAGTTCCGTTAAAGCATCGACTGAAAGATATGGCTTACTAAATTTTAACTAAACGATTATATATTTACTGACAGTCACGTGATACCTCATGAGTCCTGTCGATGCGAAAAAGCATCAATATATCACTGAAATGATTTCATGAAGTTTCGTCAGTGAAAACTGAATGTCTATGTAATAACAAACCAATACCTAACTAGGAAAGAAGAAAAAAAGTTTGCGGCATACACACAGCGTATTATTTGCATATTCAAAGCAGTACTTCCCGCGAACACGTCATTCACTTGATGCTGGAATATCCCTGACCTATTAGAGCGAAAGCCTTCTTTTTTTTAACTACAAATGAATGCTTTTTTCTTATAAAAAACGCACTGTTCCCTTGTCCGCAGCACCGCTCCACATTCACCCTACACAAATGCCGCATCGTCCCTGTTTTGTTTCGTCATTGTGTGAAATCTGTTACGTACGCTTCTGAGTGAACGACGCACCAACCTGCGTACATGCACCGCTGCACTATAATATAGGACGTGACCGGTTTGGACAGAAAAGTTAGGTCGTACTTCCGGTGTCCCTGATTTGCTTTGTACAATATCCATGTGTATTTATTTCGACGATTCCATGCTGCATTCCACTTCTAGTGTTTCTTGCATTACTTTACCTTTAGTCGCATCGAGCGCCCCGGTACAGTTATTGACAGTGGGACCGTCAATTCAATATGCGTGTGTAAATTTTCGTTCCTTCGATCCACAGTAATTATTGACTGAAATATTACTTGGTTGATTGTTTCCCCATCCATCGACAGGCACGAGCGGACGCCTATGCAACTTTTTCTGGCACCTGAGCACGATTAACATATTTTTCAAAGCGAAATCGCAAACCCACCAATCACTAGTCAGGATGGCATGGTCGCTGCGATACCAGATCATCTTGGAAATGTACGGTCGCGGTGAGTGCCGAATGGGCGCGCGAAATGTTTTCCCGGTATCTTGCAGACATCTCCTCGGCAACTTTTTTCAAGGGAGCCCTGCGAAGATAAGCTCTTAAGTTCGAAGACGTGGCACATATATCAATATAGCTGCGTAGGGCAGATTGCACGAACGCAGGGGGGCGAAGCAGGTCGGTAGACCAGCGCTGAGCGCCAGCTGCGTGCGCGCGGTCGCTAGCGATGACACGGTTTCTGGGAAGCTCGCAGCTGCGCCCGAGTTAAACGTGTAGTGCCCGTGACACCGAACGACTCGCCATTTGCGGTGGGTATACCGCCAATGACCCGGTCCTGACATCCGCAGTAGCACCAGCTGGCGGCGCAACTGAGAGACGAGCACTCCCGATCACGACAGGTGCGCGGACTGTGGTTGCACTGCTCTAACATTCGCCGTGGACGGGCCAAATAAAGAACTATGCGAAGTGCGGCCATCTTTGCATAGTTCTTGCAAAGAACTATGCAAAGATGGCCGTTCTGAGGCCATTGAGGCCTGTGAACGGTGTGATGACCGTTCGTGCGGCCAATTCTGAGGAAACCGGCAAGAGAGATAGCTGCGGTGAGACAGCATCGAAGTCAAGAACGATGCAAGCTACTTTGCTGTCCAAACAAGATGGCGACTGAGCAGTATGATTGGCAACCTGACCGGAAGGTCGCCTGCGCACAAGAAAACGTAGTCACGCTTTTTTATGCGCTTAATGTGAGCTACGTTGTGTTATTGATAGGTTCGCACAGGCATTGTGTTATAAAATGCAGCGATAATATGTGCTTTTCTGGTTGATGCGAGGTAGCATAAAGTCGTAGAGGCGTTCTCTCTTAAGCGCGTTCCATTATTTGGGCCTCGAAGCTGTCTTAGCAGTCAACGTAAATTGTTTTCGGCTAAGGCCATAATTGTAAGACACGCTTTGTTTCGTTGAAAAGTATGCCTATTTTTTTATTTCGAGACGGCAGTATGTTACGTTGTTCTTCACTGAGTATCACAGTATACCCCGCATTACGTGGTGCATTGAACAGGTGGCGCAGAAAGCGGAATGCGCGAGCGGTAGCCGAATTGCGTCTTCGTGCGCTAGCGGCGGCAGCGCGTACTACAGAGCATGCGCGAAAGACATCCGTGGTGACCGTGCGATCCGATTTTGAACCCTGCTTCATCGACGGTTCAGGTGAAGGAGCGCTTTTTGCAATGGTCGACGCTAGGGGTAGTTTTGGTGCTCCGGGGTTTATCACTGGTGCCAGTAGACATCGCGGTCACTGAGAAAAGTAAACAAGCGAATTGGTAGCTGAATACGTTGTAAAGGGATGTAGCACGCAGAATTCGAATGGCAGAGAGCTGGGAACGGAATCCGTTGTAAACTGCGTGACAATATGAGCTCAGCGGTGTTTATTTTCGACGTAGTTTTCATAGTAAAATTATAAACAGAGGGAGCGCCTCAGCTTCACAAAAACTGGTAGGGCAATATTGGCACGACTTAATATCCCAGCATACCCGATTTATCTCACCGAAGAGGTCGTACCTCTCCCTCCTTCGGTGAGATCCAAAATTACAGTAGCTCCAATTCCCAAGAATATGCATCCCGAGTACAACAAGGAAAGGCGCAAAGCACGCGCACAACATATTCAATCGATGTACTCCAATAACGCTAGGTACAATACGTACTACACGGACGCAGCTGCGTATGCAGAGGCTACCGGGCAGCGCTACCAAAGGAGGTACGCCCTGGCAGTCGTGAACGCGATCAGCCAGCAGCAAATTACCGCGTCGACCACGGCGGGCTCCCCCACCTCAGCCGAAATGTTAGCAGTGGCGATCGCGCTCGCTCACGCGGAGCGTTCGGAAAGGGACTCAGTCGTGGTCACTGACTCCCGGTAGACATGTTGCATGTTTCTTAAGGGGCACGTGACTGCGGCTAGCCTCGCGATAATCCCCAAATCGTTCAACCACCGCCATCGTCTACTCTGGTGCCCGGGATATTCGGGGGTACAGGGGAACGAACAGGCTAACGCTTTAGCTCGAGCGTCTACTAACCGAGCGATGGCGTCCTCTTCGAACCCCAACCCCTCACACTATCCCTCACAAAATGCCATCAATTTAAATGTAAAAGACATCCTTGCTCATCAGCGCGGAGTCCGCAGAAAATACCCGCCGCCTCACCCACAACTTAGCGGGGAAGAGGCCGCCGATTGGCGCAAAATACAGACCGGGGTATTCCCCCATCTAAAACTGCTAATGCCATGTATCCCACCCGCTATAGGGCCACATGCCCTTGGTGCGGTGGCATACCTACACTAATACATGTGACCTGGGAGTGTAGTAAGCACCCTCATAGGCCCACTAATAATATCTCAATGGAGCAGTGGGAGGCACAGCTCGCCCGTTCCGACTTGGCAGGACAAAAGTCCTGAATTAGCCAGGTCAGGCAGGCGGCAGAGGCCAGTGGGGCCCTGGACTGAGGGGCTCCGACCACCGCTATACTTAAAATATTTTCCAGCCAAATAAAGTTTCTCTCTCTCTATATATATATATATATATATACTATATATATAAACGCGATTTGTTGCTTTTGTCGAGTTGTAGGTAAGGGCCAAATATCAGTTTAGGTTGGTTTCGTGCGCCCCTAATGTTAACACAGAGATGTTGCTTCACAAGAAGTCCGTTTTGTAAAATCAATTCAGTACCACGGGTCACATAACTTTTATTCAGTTCCACCGGAGCGTTCCTAAATGTAAAAAAAATGATTCTGAGAAACGGAGCAGACTTAGGTAATAACCAACTATATTCAAATTATACCCTTTTATAGGATTTATATCTCTTCGGGAAGGAAAATAACAGAAGACTTCCGACATGAAAATAAAAGGCGTAGCACTTTTTTGGACGCTCTCGATCTAGAACTGGCCGTAATCTCGGAAACAGGGTCAACTTAATTTGCTAGGTACAGTTTACATAGATATATGCACATGACCCACAACTAACCCCCACATTATAGCACCCAAACAAAGCGTTCCAAGGAAGCCGGTTAGTGCCGGTAAGTCAGGGCTAACTGTTCAGTACATGACAGTCTGGTTTGTTGTGGCGATAGTGGATAGAGAAACAAATCAGATACAGGTTACTGGATCAATCACGCTGTTACAGTGTCTCTATTTGGGGATAAAATTACTTGAGAAAGAATTACTAAAGAGAAGAATAAAAGAATGAAACATGAAAAAAGAGCCAAGAGATAGCGCGTTCTTGCATGCCGCGCTTCCATACAATTAGGCGAGAAATATTGAATAAGTTTTCTGCATGTGATAACGGCGAGACCAAGTACAGTTAATATTTATGGCAATCAGTGTATGCAAGACGAAAATTCATCTGTCACGCTCTCCACAGCAATCTTGCATTTTTGTAATCGCTCTATCTCGACATTAAAGGACATTGTTGGACTTTATATTCGAATTTTCTGTCTGCGAGCGTACTTACGGGATTTACTGTCGGGCGAAGAAAACATCCCCCGTTGCAGACCCAACCAGCCTTCACACGCTCTATCAAAAAAGAATTTACGACCCAAAAGAGAGAAACAGCTTTCCTCTTGGACACTTCCCGTCAAGGCGAACGAAAAATTTTAGACACAAAAAGAGAATCAAGCGGGGAGTGTATTGCTGCGAAGAGGACATCGTAAGGCTGAAACATTGCCTCCTTTTGCGAAATTCTATTTGCGATACCTTTTTCCTTTGGAATAGCTCGGCTGTCCAAGGAGATTAAGGCCCTTGATGCCGCGCTAATCCACGCTGATGGGCAGCCGGGATTAGGATGGCTCCCGCGGAAGATGGATTTAGACGTAGAGTATAGGAGGAAAGAAGGCCTACGCGACATCCATAGCTATTCGCCCAAAACAATCTTTTCCATAATATTTATTTCTCTTATGGAGAAGTGTGTCTATTCTTCTTGGACATACATATAACTAGCTAGCACCGTTGTCAGTGAAAAATACGAGCCAAGATGAGGTGCACCAAACTAAGATACTTTAATAAAGGTAAGTTTGCTGACGTGTTTAAAAAAATAAATTATGGGGTTTTACGTGCCAAAACCACGATCTGATTATAAGGCACGCCGTAGTGGGGGACTCCGGAAATTTGGACCACCTGGGGTTTTTTAACGGGCACCTAAATCTAAGTACACGGGCGTTCTCGCATTTCGCCCCCATCGAAATGCGGCCGCCGTGGCCGGGATACGATCCCGCGACCTCGTGCTCAGCAGCCCAACACCGTAGCCACTGAGCAACCACGGCGGGTTTGCTGACGTGTTTAGAAGTTTGCTGCTATTAGGTCGGGTTTTCAAGACACTAGCAAGATTAGCAGCGCTGAATTATTTCGCCAGACACTATTTGTAGTTACCGCCTGTGCCAAGGAAAGGGGTCAAGGAAAGTATTTATTCTTTCTAAATTAAAGAAAGTAAATCAGGAAATATAACGCCTCCTAACTACACGCCGAGTTCTAAGGGACACTGAAGTGGAAAACTGATGCTTAATTTCTACCAGGAATCGCACCCGCGACCTTCTTCTATGCAGCGCAACGCGAGAGCAACTAAGCACCTACGTCGTGTATTTGTTCTTCCTAAGACAGCACAAAACATGAACCTAATATGGACCCCAGCAGCGGAAGAAGTAATTGGCTCCAAATGTTTCTACGATTTCAAAAGCTGCCGTCAAAAATTACAGATGTGGCTACGCAAATCCATTCATGTTTGCGATATATCCCATATATTTTGGAAGTGGTTAGATGACGCCTAACTGCACAACGCATTCGTCGGCTGAGATGAAATGTATCAAGCACTGCGCCCTATCTATTCAAGATGGCGCGCATGGGCCACGTTTAAGTCTAGAGAGGTTTTGCAGTTCCCTTACACTCCGAGGGCACTTACGTAAGCAACTATGAAATAGGCCAAAATTGCGTTCGTGCGCCGCCCGCGCTGCAGCACACGTGTGTGCTTGAACATAGCTTTCAGTCTCTCTACAGAAAAGTAATTACAGGAAGCTTCATCTCCGAGATGCTGCGCATCAAATAGCTTACATAACGTGGACAATTGTCGTAGTATAATCCATAGGCCACGTTTGTCAGACAACGCAGCGCGTGGCAACGGCCTGTAGTGAAATGAGATTTTTTAGTCTGATGAAACCCACAGAACGGAGCATATTTGTTCTACGGCTTATAAAACATATCCTGTCCAGATCGAATTCCGCACCTTGCACATTTGCTGCAAGCGCCGTAGGTAGGATTGGGTTTGCTCGAAAGGGTATCGACCGTATACCGGAGCAAAAAGGAAGATAAATAGATGCAATTTTATTTACCAAAGTCATTTTCATTTTTTTTCTATCTACGCACACCACGTTTGATCTGTATGTGTTCATGACTTTTTAGACTATCGTTGCCGTCATGAGGTTTTCGTTTGTATTTATGTGTTTATTTATATTTTATAAGTGAGTGTTAGAAGATGTCGGCTCCTGTAAGTTGCACCGGCTACATGGTTTCAGAAAAAAAGTGTACAGGTAACAAAATCTCAAGTATGAGGTGCTCACATTAACAAAAAATACCGCCCAATACACAATAATCCCCGAAAAGTGTTCATTGAAAATATAGATGAGTGTAAAGTAAGTTCCCCTGAGCGCGTTGACGTGGGCTAGTTCGTACATATCGAAGTTTAAAATGCACGAAGCTCGGAACAAGTAAGAACACAAACGAAGAACCACTGACATCTCACTAACGTTTACTGGGTGCTGCATACGGAAAACAAATACAGAGGAAGGAGAGAGCACGAGGGGAAAATAATCTCGCATGCTATGAACTGATGTGCAATGATGTTACATTGGCGCACACAACGTATATAATAAGAACATACACTCGTTTTACTTGTGTTGTCTTTCTGTGACAATATATGGAAAAGTGCTTCTCAAACAGCGACATTAAGCGACGATGGAATAAATATTGTTCTACCTAACACATATAATTCGTGTAAACGTTACGTAACACATACATCATGAAACGGGGTCCTGCCGCAGCAGTCGGGCCCGGCTACTCAATGCATCCCTCTTCCTTTGCGTCCCGAGCTTTGCGTGCCAGTTATTGAATACCAAGCTGGTAAAATTACTTCAGAGTAGACCGCTTCCTGCGGTAGTGCTTGTCTCTAAATTACGACGCCTATAAGAGCCATCTTTGGGGCTTGGAACATGCACAACGTCGTTATTTAAAGACTTTTAACATGTTTTCTCAAGTAACAGCACCAAATGTTCAATTTTAGGATTAGTTCTTTATTGGTTCGACAGCTTGCAAAGATGGTGCCGCAGTTACGGTGTTGCCCAAAAGCGTTGCACTTTTGAACCCCATTTCAGTATTTTGTAGCACCCTCTCTCAAGTCGCTGCCTGGTTTACATGAAACAAACTTGCGAACAGAGCCTTAAGCGTTTACGTTGCAATTCTATTTGCAGTAAAACACAGGAAATGGAGCTGGGCACCCCGTGAAATGCGTAGGGCGGATTACCGGTCGCTGATTAGCGTTACAGAATGGGTGCCACGTGAAGGAAACTGCAGACGATAATAGCCGAGAATTGGGTAGTGTGATCAAGTCAGAACATTGGCAGCCTTAAGATCGGTTTAGATGGCACAAATTTGGGGAAAGAAGAAAGAGGCCTTCGTCATGCAGTGAATAAAAAAGATGAGAAATCATGAATATGATGATGATGATGATGACGATGCAAAAGATAACGAAATGTCATTAGTAACGCGGACAAAGACGAACACGCAGGTTTCGGGACGTTTGACATCGAACACAGCACACTCTAAAGATAATAGGCGGATGAAATACTTTAACTTTGAAGTTGCAGTTCACATTGAATTGGAGTAGAAAGAACGGAGAAGGAGAAATTGACAGAAGGAACACAAGAGCATGACCCGCCCTACAAGGAGGAGTGGGAGGAGTATTGCTTGCTGCAGGCGGACCTAAAGTTGCAGACGTTGCCGGCAAGTTCCCCGCCTGTGAGCCTCATATGAAGTATACGGTAGAGTCCGAAGCCCGTCGCATTACTCTGTTAACATAGGCCATGTGCTAACACAAAGAAATACTAATGGCGAGGATGTAATTTAGCCAGAGCTCAACAGGCAGCGTACCATACATACCAAGTCGCCCCACACGCATCAACATTCAGGCTCTAGCTCTGCATCACGGATGAAATTTAGGAGCGGGTGAGGCACCTGTCTCTTGTGAGCGTTCCACCTCCTCGCAGGATCAAAATGCCACTTGGCCTATGTGGGGCCATCTAGCGATTCAGTTTATCCGTTAATACTTTACGGTCAATGTGAAATTCCCACGCTAGTAATGCTTGATGTGATGAAGGCTCAAAGCAAGAAATAAAAAAAAAGAATTGAAATATGGCACTGAATAAAAAACTGCAGTTCGCTCAAGATTCGTCGAACTCGCATTGAGAATAGACAATGTAACGGTAAGGTTTAGAAACCTCTAGTCGCGACAGAGAGGCCGAAACGCCATTGTCCGCACTGCCATCCTTCGGGCTGGTTCACTCGCCTTCAAGATGACGTAAAAAAACAGGCCATTCAATAAACTCATAGACAAAGGTTGGAACAGGAGGCATGCCGCGCAAAAGTACTTTTCTTTTTGTGCGGTCTCAACGTCCCGCCTATAGTTCACCGGTAAAAAATCTCGCGTTCGTGTTCGACCAGTGCAGTGCTTCCCCTCACTTTTCGTGGCGACGCCGGAGATTATTCACAGAAAGATAACATGGTAAAAGTACATCTGCGACCATCAGTGAAGAGTTTAGAAGCAGTAAGTCGCTGTCGATAAAACGTTGAGCAGCTATTGCTAAATTGTACACCACGGCAACAGCTTTTTCGTTAGCTAAAAAAATAATTCTCTTATTAAAGAAAGTTGAAAAGGAATTTGTGGTATATATATATATATATATATATATATATATATATATATATATATATATATATATATATATATATGTATGTATGTATATATATAAAAGTGAGAAGCACAACGTCGCGGTTATCTTAGGTATATATATACTCGACTATGTCTCTATATAGTCATGAGACATATGCCTCATGTCTATATAGACATGAGTCATATGTCATAGTCATATGACATAGTCATGTGGCTCTATGCATGTATTATGTACAGAGTGCTTGTGTACATATGACCGCAGCCCTATACTAGAGCCGCTCATGCAGTATCGTGTCATGCAGGAAGTTCAACAGTGCTGTGGTTGTCCCCAACGTAGTTGTAATATCTGACCATTGGCCTGATACTGAACTATCAGTACTTATATATGTGGATGCTCTTGCAGAAAAAAAGGAAGAAAAGAAAAGAAAATATAAGCCGAACTTCTGCTTGCACCATTGTTTCTTGTTCACCATACCATCAAGTTGACAAACTTGTCTGCCGAAATTAAGATCTTTGAAAAAGTTTCCTTCTTTACCAGGATAGCATATACCAAGAATTTGATCGCAGTATTGCGTGATCCTTGACGTTGTACAGTGAAAACCCGTCGAAACGGCAGACAGGCCTTTTGGGCTACGTTGACATTCCGCTCAGGTCGACAGCTATTGTGAAGCTTTCCGTTTAACGTCACGAGCGAGCAGCGCGCTGAAAAAGGCACTGAAACAAGCTTGCAAAATGTCAGGTCTGCGGGGAAGAAGACGAAAAGATCAGCGCGCTTAGCCGCAGGCCTATAGAAACCTGCCGAAGCTTAATCATGGACAAAAACAACAAAAGAACAGAAGGTGTGCTTGTGGTTCAGCTTTCCATTCGGTGCTTCTCAATGTCACTAACGCGCCTTTAACGGCTTCTCCAACAAGCGTACTGGTTCTTTTTTCTTTTTTTGCTTAGTCAGTCCTTCATAATCTGTCGTCATGGGCATAGTGCCAGGCCTCACCACACCCTGCTATCAACATCCGCCCTTGAAAATAACAGAAGTCGCAGGCACTTTGTCTAGTCAGTTCAACATCACTAATTCACAACTAGTTTCTGTGAAAAATAAAAGTGAAAACGACGAAACATTGCCGGTCGTGATTCACTGGCACACCAAAAGTATATTTTGAAAATTATGCACCCTAATGTTAGGCAGACATTTTAATTTTTTTAGGTAGAGCTTCTTTATAAATTATATTCCTATCAGACAGAGCAATCCGTTCGATTGGATATGTCTCACAGTTCATAGAGAATTATTCGCAACCGCATATTCTTTATTCAATGAATCCAATAACACAGCTCATGCTTTGCTTGAATAACCGCTAATTAAATTCTGGTCAATAAGACTTGTACATGACTTGTCTATGGTGTTGCCCATAAATCTTCGAAGCGATCTTCGGTGGCGACAGACTTCCCTCAGAAGCAAAATGAAGGTACTTGAAGTAAGCAGAACGTTCAATTTACAGCAAGTTTAATTTTTGTGGTGGTAAATTCCTTGACACAACTGCACAGAAATTGTAAAAATAAGTCGTATCCCCAAAAGTATACGCCGTGACTGAAGGCGTTATCTTGCACACGAGGTCATAATGTATAAAACTATATAAAAAGCTATTTAAATGGAGTGATGTCAATAGAAATGACTGAAGTATACTCCTAAGCCCTCTTTTATATTATGCTCAGCGTCATACACTTTCTTCCGAACTTTTTTCTAAATTACCTCGGGAGCGCTCACTTCATAAATTTATCTCAGATAGGAAGTCAGGTATGAAGCAAATCAGATCAAGGATATGAAATCAGTCGCAACTGACATACAAGCCAGTGGCTCAAACATATTCTGGACATCAACTGTACTTCTTTGCGACAGTTCACTTTCGGACGTGTGGTGACGAACTAAGTACCGCGATGTAGGTGCTACGGGCGCAGCAATCGCAAACCAGCGACTGCAGGCTCAACCTGCCTGTTCAAACACTACCCCATGTATAGCTAACAGAAGAGGGGTGTTTCCCGAGCATGTGATCTTGTATCACGTTTCCCCCTGCAAGCAGAGCGCCTATGTAAGCGCTAGAGAATTTTGAAACAATATCAAGTGAAATAGGAAATGTTTCGCGATGTCTTAGTGGCTGTGACATTTTCTTCTGCGCAGGAGTTGGCCAGTCGCATTTCCGCCTGCTGAGGTCGCATTGCAATTGAGTCAAATCATTGGCAAAAAAATAATAAGAAGAAAAACAAAGAAAAGAAAGGGAACACGTTGACTGGCCGCTTCACTACAGATGGTCGACGTTATTCCAGAGTTCTCACATACGGCATCTCTCACAATGAGAGTGCACATTTACCAGGTAAAACATTTTAATTTCAAAATATATGCGCACATTCTTGTGATTTCTAAACAACCATTGCTGCTAGAACTGCTAGAAGAGTGTGTCTCATTTCACCGCAGAACGCTGCACTCGTACAACAGTAATGTCTGCCAACGTTCATCGGGCTCTTTGCATGAAACGTGCGTAATAAAACTTATGTCGCGATTCCACTGGACTGAGTAAATATTATTTGCTCGCTTCCTGCCGCACCAGCAATGTTTAATTTCATTTTATTCAGAAAGATTCTTTTGTTACTTATTTTCGTCCATGAGTCTGTAAATTCCATGCATACCATTAAAAGGGTACGTGACCGAAAGAGCAGACAAGAAACGGCCCTAACTGCTAAAGTTGTCGACATCGCGACAACGGTCTTGAAGGTTTATTTTCGTTGTTTTCTTTTGATTTATTCTAAGCGTGTCGATTTGTTGTTTGTTATGTGTCCACAACTCAGCAGCGCCCGCCCTTTCCAATAACGACAAGGCAGCGGAGCGACGTGACTTCGCACAGCGCGAACGACCTACGAAACATATTTTGTTATAAATTTCACACTGTCACCGCCATTTCTTTTCATTCTGTCGTCTTTTGCGTTTACAGTAGTCGCAAGACCTCTAAACAAAAGTGCATAGGCAACTTACTCAGAATGCCCAAGTGTCCGCGATAGTGGCTCGACGTTACACGATCCAGCACATCATTTGAATCCCTAAGTAAACTGCGTATCGTAGTTTGTGCGATGCTCTTGCGTTTGCATCGTTGCACTCATTTGCGCGGATAGTGCTGAGAATAAAGTTTTCATTCAATGAAGGTTATTTATGTTATTCTTTTATAGTACTTTTCGTTTCAGCCGGTGGGAGCGACTGCAGCAGCGATTGTGAACATCAATATATACTTACACCGCCGATGCGAGTATACGAAACCCACGTGCGGACTCGTGCGCAAACATAATTTTCGTGCCTGAGTGCACAAAACCACAGGTTCTGAGCGTACAGACGTAAATATCGTTAGAGTCGCGCTGGCGAGCTTCGCGATTGTTCACGAACCACCACAAACAGGGATGAGACGGGAAGCAGGGCGCACAAAAAGAAAATGGTTTTCGGACCGAGTTAACAAACTTCGCACGAAATGCGTAGGCGCGTTGCTTGCGTAAAACGAATGGCCCGGATGCTGCTAAAGGGCAACCGTAAATTAGCGGCACCGTTTGCGCGCGTTCGCCGTGTAAGCGTTTGATCAACGCCGCGCCGGGAAATTTCCAGAGTGCGCAAGTGGGCTGCCCGCCTGACCTATGACAGAAAGCACTGGGCGATAAATTAACGCTCGCGATCGGTAACGAACGCAGTAACGTAAGCCAATTCTGTTTTGTATCTGTGTATTCAGGCATATGTGCTTAGATTCACTTGCCTGTGCATGAGGCTGAGTGTCTGCCATGCACTGTAAAAAAAATACAAAGAAATCTGGAGTTTTGCGTGCCATAACAACAACACCTAGATAGTGCAAGGCCTGTTCACTCCGATCCATGACATCATGGCTACCTGGCAGAAAATTTCCATTGTCAAGGCTGGCGTCACGAAAGCGGCGACGTCTAAATCACCGAGGCTAACTCGGACGCATACCCATTAGATTATATGGCAGTCGCGTCAGGTAGCATGACGTCGTGGATCGGAACGAACCGGCCTTGTGCTATCTGGGCGGTGTTAGCCGTAACCACGATCTGATTTGAGGCATGCAATGGTGTGGGAGTTCGGAGGCATTTCGACCACCTGGGTTTCCTTAACGCGCACATACATGTCCTTACCCGAGTATTCTTGCATTTCGCTTTCTGCGAAACGGTCGCCACAATCGAACCAGTGACGTCGAATTGAGCAGCTCAACGCCATCGGCCACTATCTAATCTACAACGGCGGGTCATACGCAGTTTATGCTAACCAATATTATATGCACTGCCACTCATGTTGAACGCATTCTTCGTATAAGTAAAGGAGCTCTGTGATAAGAAAGTGAACTGACCAAGTTTGTTTGGCTGCCGAATTTTGAACTGCTTGCACAACTTACAATTATACATAGAAAGAGCCCTGCGTTGCGCAGCGTAAGAAATGTTAACAATGGTAATGCCGAGAATGATTTCTAATGACATTGATTTTGAAACGGGGTGGCGAGAAATAGCCACTTAGCTTACCTGAACTAATCAATATTTTACTGGTAGCGTCTACTGCAATTTGGAAGAAGTGCTAAATCGCAGAGGCGGAAACTATACTAAATGCAGCAACAAATTCATTTATGCTGGTAAAGCATTTATTTCGTAGCATACCTGTAGTACGATACCTGTACCTACTTGTACCTTTCCTTCCTGAAGAAAAAAAAGAAAGGCGAACGGGGCTTTTATTTATTTATTTTTTAAAATTCGACCTTGAGCTTTAGCGCCGGTACAGTAGTGTGACCGCCATGAATTTTCATTTTTTCCTTAATATGAGCATTTTGTCGCTGTAAAAGCTTTTGAAACTTTGTAGCTTGAATATTTAGTTTCCTTACAATGAAACGTTTATTTCTTTAACGACAAAAAAAATTAACTATGCCTGAGCGGATGCTGTCGAAATTTATGACATCACTGAAGGCTAGAATAGGTACATTAGGGTCGTGTTGCCATTCTACATTCTTCATTGCCTCCTTTTCTCTCAAATTTCCTCCTACATTGACAGGATCTTTTATTCAATTCCGATAATGCACCTTAGGATATCTTTATTCCTATCCCCCGTTCAGCTATTTCCTATAAAGTTGAGTAACTTCACTGACAAAGCCCAGTGTTTAGGTTGAGTTTCTTTTATAAAGGCAGACGTGGCAGTAAACAGATTCTCCATCTACTAAATCGATCCAATTATGCGCACCGTTGGACTATACGGGCGTGATTAAGCGACATAACCCCAGAAAGCACCGCAAATTATTCGCGCTAGCCCGTTGTCGACCTCATTACCATATTTTGAAAACAGTTTTAGCTCGCGGACGTCAAGCACAACGTGACTGGTAGGTATAGAAGTGCAGATGGCAGACATGGCGAGTTAAAAGGCGTCGTTCTGTGAGTCAACGCCACTAGCTCAAATATAGGCAAGAGTCCTTTTGCGTAGTATTTGAACCTGCGCCTGAGAACATGTTCCTTGTTATACGTTTATGCATATAGGAAGCTTATCAGAATGATCACGTCGGTCTCATAAGGGATTGCGAGCAATACCGTATGACTGGCCTGAAGCGACGTATGCTTGGTTTCCGCAATTTCGTTCCGTGTGAGATCTGGCGGCTTCTCTACAGCTACCCATTTTTAGGGTTCAAATCATGCATTTGTAGCAGAATGAATACACATGAAAACGACAACGTAAAGAACAGACTACAACTACCGCTCAGCTAATAGCCAGAGGTTTACTTAGAACTAAAGAAAAGACAGAGCATATGTACATACCTGAAAACTACAAATAAAAGCGCTGTAAGAAGGCAGGTGGCGTGGAATCAACAATCTGCTGGTAACCGCTGAATATGCGAGTGCAAGCCAGATTTAGCATCAACGCGCATTCTTCGAAGGTATCCGCAAGCTATTCTAATATAAATTAATGAAGCATATTCCGTAGCACGAGAACGCGACAATGGTTTTAGCATGCCATCTGCAAAAAAAGTCGCAGTTTAGCCCGAAAGGCGAAGCATCGATTGCAATAACAAATTAGTAGACGGGTATACGAAGTAAGTATGGTAGTTTTAGCGGCCGTATAAACTTGGAAGCAATCGCTTACTACCAAAATTACCAAACATGGTGTCACGCGTGCACAAGCAAACATGAACACATCTCACTCGATGACCGCGGAAATTCGCTGTCAAAACGCTGGAATGAGGAAGCGCGGCCGCAGCAGCGAGCGAATTGACCTTCGTGCTACCTCTCACGTCAATCTGAACAACTAATAGGCGGAAACACAGGGCACACGACGCTATAATCGCACTGCCGACTCTGTCCCCGTCACAGATCGGTTTCGAAATAGGGTCCGCGCGGCCCTGTCTTGACAAAGATATACTTTGTCTTCTGTGGAAGTAAACTACAAATTTATAGCCTAGCGGTTGTCCAGTGTTTTACGTTTATATGGGCTTGTTTATTCGTACCGCTAGAAGAGTGATCATAAGAAGCGTAACCAACGAGCCCAGCTCGTTACCCTAACAGCCCTTATTAGGAATACAGCATTGAAAAACATTACATTTCTTACTTAGGTTGAGAAAACTCTTAATAGCACCGCATGGTAAAATCCCAGCGGCGGTATGTACGACCGGTTTAAACAAACTTGCCAAAGCAAAGAAACGCATTTACCGAGCTCCGAATAGCGCTGCATTACCAGGCCATACGTCGAACACAGAACTACTCGCCGTGTTTCGCCATCATGGGAAATCCACGCGGATTTCGTGTTTGCTGATCAAATCAGCGTGCCTGTCCTACGTCTGGGACGTGATGTCGTCCACACGTCGGCTAGGCTCGCAGATTCCAATGCGTTCGCTGCACCACGCTTAATCAGATTTCTAGCAGGGGTGGCGGAAGGCTTAACGTAGGCGTCAACAAACCAGCGCGAACCCTCTAAGACATCCAGCAGAAACTATTAAGAGGAAAAGTGTGCCCGTGAAGAAAATCATGCATTATAGGTATGTCGATTGCCGTGATGAGTGTGTTAGAATTTTTTTCCTGGGCATCGTTGTGTCGCTATTTTTCGGTATTTGTGAAGTTTATGTTTTGCAGTTTTCATTAGACTTCTGAAAGGTTTCGTATGCAGTCCAATATTTCCGTATGTTTTCCGTATGTTTCGGTAATCTTAAAGAACCGATAATACCGTTCAACTTCCGTAAGAAATGCGCAGAAACCATGTGGAAATATTAGATTGCTCTTCTTCTGTCCACTGGTCTGTTCTGTCCACTTCTGTGTTTTAGGCTACGATTTGTCACGATGTCCGAGTGATCGCCCGCGTGACTGCTTGATAATGCACATCTAAAATGAATAATTAGCTCTATAGAATGCCGGAAATGTGGCTACTGACGTCACAGTCAAAACAACTGTCGTTATAAGCACGCAAATCAGCTACATCAAACGTATTAGTATTGAAGCTGCTCAGACAACGCGGGATCAGACGATGCGGTGGTCCAAAATATAACTGGGAGACATACTATACGACGTACTTTGTAGCGTTCACTATGTGGTTTGTGAACCTTCAACCTCACAATTTATTTATTTAACATGCCAACGCTCTCCAGCGGCCTTCGAAGACGTCACTGCGCACGCTCATATTCAAAAAAAAATTACTAACGTATACTGAGCTGTAGGGGAGAACGTCACCTAAGTGCGTGGCATTTTTCTTTGCCGTGTGTGCAAAGGACACGCGAAAGCTCGTCAATTATTAGGGCTCGTTTGATATTTACGTTTGCGCTTGCGCGCAGTCATTGGCTATCACATACCTTCACCCTTCTATTAACGATCCTTATAATTTTTAACAATCATTGCCTTACTGATGAATTCCTATTTAGGATATCTAGCATATTCTTCCCCCTGAAATTCGCAAAATATATTAATCCCTCGCGACATCAGCAATACTTTAGTTTTTATTTATCGCAGTGCGCTTATTACGAGGAAATATAAGACTGGCCGTTCCAATCTTAACGCCACTCGCTTCGCCCTTTACAATTTTTTTGCTCGCTTCACGCACTTTATGAAAACATTATTCGTTGACTATTGTTTGAACATAGTATGCGGCGCGTACCCACGCGTTCCGAATCGATTTCCGATTAAGGCTTTAACCTGGTTTGGCTAAGAGGCGGTATGATTAGGAAGGCTATTTTGAGCCTTCCTAATCATACCGCCTCTTCGTGGAACCACGTTTTTTTCCACGCAATGGTTTCGCGCTCCTAAGCAATGTGAGACGCCGATGAAAAGAGCAACGTGTTATTAATTAATGCTTTCTATGCCCTGCGCAATTCTGAGAAAAGGTATAAGCCTTCAGAAGCGCTGAACTGTGGGGAGACGAAGTCTCGCGATCAATAACAAACACGTGTTGGCGCCCAATCTCTTCTCTAATTAAAATAAATGTTCTCCGGAAAAGCGCACAACCCGTGGTCTCAACTGTTAATTAACGAATGAATGAATGATCCAGGGAACGACCGAAATGTCGTCAGCAGTTACTGACAACAACGAGCACAACAACAGTAGCAACAAGAAGAACATCTAATATCTACCGTGTTCCTCAGCATGTAAACTTGCGAAACGTAGTGATCCCAGCAACTGAAGTTCAAAAGAGAAGAAAGAGACCTTTTGCAGCAAGGACATCTGGTTTACCCGCCGCTGTAGCTCAATTCCTAAGTCATTTCGCCGCTGAGAACGAAGTCGTGGGTTCAATTCCGACAGTAGCGACCGCATTCCGATGAAGGCGGAATGCAAAAACGTTCGTCGCTTCGATCTAGGTGGGCGGTAAAGAATCCGAGGTGTTAAAAAAATAACCAAGAGTGCGCCGACTGCAGCGCGTGCCTAATAATCAGATCATGGTTCTCGTCACGTGAAACCTCATAATTTAATTGCAATTTTGACATCTGGTTGTCTTTTCCGCGACTTTGGCTCCGGCTTCTGTCCTTATGAAACGCACTGTTACAGCGCTCACAGTGGTTCCACGCGAATCTTAAAGAAAGAGACGCAAATTATGCTGTTGCTCGCAAAGAAGATCAGCATTTCAAGAGCTCTTTGAAACATCGAGATTGCGTTGCCAATGCGGAACTTTCTTCTCTGGTGAAAAACTAACGGAGAAATCAAATAGCCTTTCTTTCGTTAAACGCTTTGGCGATTAAAACTACCAGAAAGGTAAATGAACTCATCGGTGTGTCCAGTAGCTTGTTGTCTTTACTCGAAAGAGGATTGGCGTAATTCAATCAAACGCACGTCCAAGCACAATAAACCAGCCTTCATCTGGTTTGTCAGCGTTACAAGAACTTACCACATAAAAATCTTCATCATGTTCACATCGTTCACAGTGATGTCGCGAGCATTTCAACGTTTTTACGATCAATCCAGATAATCAACAATCTATACGTACAAAGAAATTACCTAACAGCCGTGGTGGGGTACGGGCTTCGGCGTTGCGCTGCTAAGCACGAGATCGCGGGTTCGAATCCCTGCCGAATTTAGATGGAGGCGATGTGCGAAAAACGCCCATGTACCGAGCATTGGGTGCACGTTAATGACACCACGTTTACAAACTTAATCCAGAGTAAACCACTAAGGCGTGCCTAATAATCATAGCCTGGTTTTGGCTCGTAAAACACCAGAATTTGATTTAACAAAGAAATTACGATGCCGAACGAACAAAATGTCTGGGAAATGCCTAAATGCCACAGGAATGAAGAAAATTCTGAAATACTGACGTCAACGTTACAGTCACTAGATAGCCGACGTTAGCCAAAGCATCAGACGTCAGCGGCGACATATGCTGCTCGACATGAAACGTAGCGCGGCGCCGACAGAGACGTGTTCGTCAATGTCACGAGAAGAATATTTTCCTGCTCGGTCGATTTCGAATACGGCTCTGATAATTCCGAACGTAAAAACATCATGCGCAACTTTGCTAATTTCATTTCATGAGTCATCTTATATAGTCTCCCTTAGGGCTTTGATATTTAAACACTTACTTTTGTCACGAAAATGTTAAGCGACATTAATAACCACAGGACAGGCTGTCGACACCCGAACATGAAACTTATGTGGAACAGATGTTCAAAGAGCAGATGTTATGTACAGATGTTCAAAGTTAAATCAAATTTCTGCACTACATTGTCTTTCATGGCCACATTGGTGCTTTTGGTCCATAAAATTAATCAATAAATCAATCAAACGTATTACTTACAACTCACATGATTTGTTCTGCTCAGCTTGAACAAGAATACTAACGTTTAGGCGCACCCTTTCTGTGTACTTATCTGCGACGGATGGCACGAAGACGAAGTTTCTCATGTAATCGTGGCAACGCCCTTGGATATAAGATAAGGCATTGCAAAGACACGTATACCTAAGTTGCGATTAGGCCTCCGCGTGGGAGGCAGCATATCCTGTTTAGACATCTGCACTTTTTTTTGCCGTCTTGTGCATGTGACCTTTCAAACAAGGGATGTAAGTCGATGTTTCAAGGCATCCGCAGTCATTGGTTACCCATTGTACTTCAGTTGCCAGACCCGGGAAAGTGACTGTAGGTCACGAAGAAATAATAGTAAGGGGTTGAACTACGAAACACAAGGCTGAATGTATTGTGAATGTATTCTAACACACGAGGCAAGGCTACGTTTCTCGTTGGCAGAACGGGTTTAATGGGCTCCGCTGACAGTTTTTCGACGTCAACACACGGCGGAAATGAAGCACAGCTGAATACGCCGATTTATTTTCGCTGTGACGATGGAAATTCAGGTGGCAGTCCCGAAATGAACACCTGAATAAATGTACGACGCCGTCAACTGCTGACGAAAGCGGCTCTGTTGTTCATTAAATTCCACAGTATAAACAGAAGGAGAAAAATATCGCCTCATTCACTGTGTTCGCAGCTTGAAACTTAAACTGGTCAACAAAACGTAGAAAAAGAACTTGTGCGCTTTTATACATAGCACGAGGGGCTAGTTAGCTATTTTCATCATGCATTTGTTTGTAATGATAACATCGACAGTCTATACGTTTTTCAACACCTTTTGTGACGAGATGAGAGTATATTGCTCGTATTTACCATTTGCAAATGACATGGGATAAATTGAGATGCCTCAATTTCAAAAACAAAAGCACCATAAGCTCAATACTTTTTCGTTTATAGGTAAATAAGGTGCTTTATATTCGACATTTGTTGTACCTGCTCACCTGAATAAATATGGACTGATTAACTGGTTATTTAATTAGGAATTGTAAATGTTGGCAACAAGTACACTATGTTGCCGGTTACTCTACACAGATAAATTGTTAAATTAATGAAGAATTGTAAGTATACTCAGTTATTTGAGAGTTTGCATTTAAGTTAGTTTTAGACATACGGGGCAATCATAAAATATGAAACGTGGAACTTGATCACATCTTAAAGCCCATTTTCTTGTGCAGAATAACTCCTACGTTATGAAAAAGCTAAATACATTCACGGAGAAAAGGGCATTCGAACGATTGTTTGCACATATAGTTTACTGTAGCTCGAACTTTGTTCTCTCCCTACTAGATGTGTTTTCATAGGTAGCCACAAAAGCGTAATGTAGCGACCACAACTGTAGTAGCTAAATCGCGTTATCCTAAAACTAAATATTAGTAAACTGAGAGCCGAAAATTAGGAGGAAGCAGACAGCTTCGCCATTCACAAATTAATATACGGAAGCAGGAGACCTGCACAAATACAAATATTATTCCGAAGAAAACATAACTGAATGCGTAATACTAAAACTAACCGCGATGGTTGCCTATAGATGTAATAAAGGTCAAAATAGGTAGCACACGAGCTATTGAAGCCGCTGTCAACTGCAGAAAGGCACAGCATACATGTCATCAGTTCTCATAAAAAGAAATACACTAAACAAGGGGGGAAAGGTCATAACGATCTCAGACGTAATAAAAACATCGTTGCTTGGCCTTTCTGCGTCAGTGCCAAACAACCCACTCTCAACAACTAGATAGCATGTGCAGCTTGCGATGATGTCACCACGGTCACCTTTGCATGACATTTCCTTCGAAGCTACACAACCAATATAACAGCTATATAACTAGTGGTCTATTAAAACGCGTATTTAGATGCAATGTGTAAGTTCTGGTGACTGCTAAACCGCAGCATTCCTTCTTCGATCCATAAATATTTCTTTTGCGATTCATTTCCCTCTTCGATAACAAGTCTCTAGAGCCGTTATTCTGTGTTCTAGCTGGTAGAGCGAACTTCAGTGACTTACGAATATTTGTTGTCCGTATTCACTAAGAAAATACGTGTGCTTTAATACAAGTATACTGTCTACGAGCGCAAGAATGTCCTCCATTGTAAGCGACAAATCGTCATGTTTATTTTATACTATACATATAGCGTTATAGAAGTGAAGTCATGCTCTGACTGACTGCTCCAGCGATGTGCCGTAGAGAAAAAGCTAAGACGTACGTCATGTTGCTTTCAAGTAACCTTTCCAGCAACGGCAAATGTCAATCTTGCCGCACATACCCTCTTAACAACAATCATGTTTGGTGTCGCGGCACAGGCACCGGGTTTTGGATATATACTATTGATATGTCGCCAGGAGACAACAACGATGAAGTGCGCGTGCGAAGGCACTGGCCGTCTGGCACGAGTGCGCCTCACGGAACGAACGCCTCGCCATTGTTTTCTCCTACGCCTGGACTTCTGTCTACTAATATGTTTCTGTTTCCTTGAGTGTAATAAATCGTCGGCAGCCAACTACGGCTGTAGAGACGCAACATGCTTGCATTCCTAAAGATGTCACCTTGATATCATGTCGAGCCACGGAGCTAAAACATTTGTCTCTAGTTTTGCTATCTGCGTCTCTTACTTTCGTGGTATGTTGACTTTTACGGCTATTTGTGTTTTGGAGGCAAGGACATCGTACAGCATGCTGATCTGTGAGGCTTGCTTAGGATAAGCATTCCTTCTCTTAGTACTTTTTGTTTGAGAATTGGTGAGCGGCTATGAAATCGTTTTGAAACTCGACAGAAGAGAACTCCGTAAGCAAGAGACAACAATGTAAACGAATCAATGCCAACACTCTGAAATAAATAAATCATACATACATACATACATACACACATACACACATACATACACACATACACACATACATACACACATACACACATACATACTTACATACATACATACATACATACATACATACATACATACATACATACATACATACGGGCATTCTTTACGTGAGGTATACCCCAACACACGTCATCGTGACAAAATATATGATCTGCATTGCATGTACCAGATGAACTGTACAAAACTGTTTCGGTATAACTTCAACGCTGATGCATTTTATGCTTATTTTACGAAAAAATATATCCATCAGTGGATCCGAAGATAATTTAACTTTAGCAAGAGCCATCATGACGATGATTTCTACTCATTGTTGCGGTTCTCGTGTCTCGGTATTCACGTGTACAACTTGTTTTGCAGTGATGCCCCCCTTACTCAATGCTCCTATAATGGGGCCTCTAAGGTATTTTGAAATAACTGAATAAAAAAGATTGCGACCCTCTGCATATACTCCGCGGTAAACACTGCGCACTGCAACGTAGTGGCGCAACTGATGCTCCGACACCACCATATTTCCTTAGTCTTGGGACCTAGGCCATTGCACCTGGCGCTGTAATATTTAGCCACTTCTCAAGACTTAGTTATTTTTTCTAGCACACTCAAATCGTGGCTCTTAACCTTACTGGGCCTACAGTTCAGCTTTAGTTTTTTAGTAACCGCGGTTAGGTCTCATGAGTGCATCGTTGGAAATCTGAGAAATTATGCAATACAAACTGCTGATTAAGCCTTGCCCTAAATGCCTTTCGTACGGTAGGCGGCGAGTAAGCGTGGTACAAATATAATGTAAAGCACCGCAGGGGGAAATTAACTGAAACAATTAAATTCGGTTTACTACCCTTTACAGCATGGGGACAGCAGGTGATTGTAGATGAACACAAATATGAACCAAAGCGAGAAGAATGAACCCGCGTGCTACACACAAGCACAGTCTTCAACGCAAAACACGCGATGTGAATGGCGCCTGCACATGTTACCGGTAACCCTATGTGGACGATTGTTGTCTGCAGGCAACACACCAGAATTTTTTTTCTTGCTGAGTTTTGGTAATGAGGGCAATGATTCTTGCTAAATTTCTTCAGCCAACAGTGAATGACGGGCAGCAAGCGTCATTTGTCGGTTTGCACCAGGAAGAGAGGACAAGGAAGAAACAGGAACGCGACTTTCGTTGTTTTGAAAACGCGATCGGAAGTGACAGATCCGTGCACCATCTTCGCCTGCAGTGGCGTCACATATATGATTCAAATAAAGTGAAACGTACACCAGTGGGGTTCACACATGACGAGAGCTGTCTGTACAGATTCCAAATGAAGCCATAGGTGGCTCGGGGTGAGGCCCCCTTCCAGATTCCGGCCTGGCGTTTCCCCCCTATTGCTGAAAAAAAGTTTCTGCAAAATATTCCTTTCATTTTGGTGATTGTGCTTATTCTCAGTGCGCTTTCAAAATTTACATAGAAAGTTGTCATTTTCGGCGGGTATATATGCATGTCTCGTCCATTAAAATCTTTAGCGGCGTTTTTCTGACACATTGCCTGACATATGTGCTGAGCCTAGCCTTGAGTTCACCTCTGGCGCTGCTAAGTGAATCAGGCATTCCAAAACGTTGGTTTCCGGAAGGACTCCGTCGTCTACACGAGTTATCGTAATCGAAAGTGGTTACCTCCCATTACGCAAATAAAATAAAAAAATGCTCTAAGGATCGGTATACAATACAGATTTCCTTCGCTCGATTCTATTTCTTCCTTATCATCAAGCGTTCACGGCTGACCCATATCGGTGACAACGTGTGCAGAGCACCGCACGAACCTCTGGCGAAGCACGGAAAGGAAGAGTTCTGGAATAGTATCACTAGATTATTCCGGACCAGAAGTTCCATTCATTTTCTGAATTTTTGTCTGTCAGCAGTTCGAGCGCCAAAGTGCCCGGCTGCATGCGCCAAAGTGCCCGGCCGCATGCGTCATTCTTAGTTATAAGTCCTTCTTTTTACGAGCTCTGTCTACTAGGTCCATCAGTTTGTTCAGTAGTTTGAAATTTCCAGTTGACGGCTCCCATAAGAACCAGACAAATCGCAGACGCCGCGACGGCAACAAGGAAGGCGTCACCGACGACCGCTTTAGTGCCACCGCGCATGGTTACGCAAAATACAAGGAACGGCAAGCTCGCGTTCCTGTTCCGCTTTTGCTTCGTAAAAGAAAACCGTGGGCAGCTACCATGAAAGCGTCAAAGGAAACGGCTTTCCACGGACGAAACAAAAGCGTGCCTCCGACGAACGACGGGCCCAAGTGTCGGCGACGTAGTTTGCGCACGGGAAATGTGATAGCGACGTCGAGCTTGCCAACGTCCGCTGATCGACACGGGGAGCGCCACGGATAAAGGAATGAATAACGCTGTGGGCGGACAGGCGGTATGGTGACACGAGACAGGATGGCAATTTGTCGATCTCAATGTTCCCTCCCGACGCCTTCCACAAAGACATTGTTTTTGTTCGCTAAGCAAGAGGAGGTTATAGAAGTTATCGGCCGGGCTTCGAAAGATGGGGGAAATAACCCCGGTAAGTTGTGTTTACGAAGTCGAAGTGAGTGTGCTGTGAGCAACAAGAATCGGATTACAGGGCGATCAGCGAACCTGAATGTACGGCAATGGCGGGGACGGAAATAGAATGCTTGTTATTCGGGGCAAAAATAGAAGGCTTGGTGTTGAAGTACCTCTTTGTTTCTTTTAGCCTGCCATTTCAGATTTGTGTATTCTTAGTTTCGCGTCTTAGTTCATTTCATGGAGCACCGCGCTCTTATTCCTTTGAGCTTGTTTGCTTCTTCTTTCACCCATAGAAATGTACCATGCCATGTTGGCTGTTCCCGGTGTTCTGACGGCGTTATGATGAATGCGCACGTTGATAAGGCGTTGCCGTTTCCCTGTGTCCCTGGTACAAAGTTGTGTTGTTTGCACTTTTATATTACGTCCCGTTTTTTTTTTACTTTTTCTTTCTTTGGGTTAAAACAATTCCCACATATTTGGAGGTACATGAACACATGTTTTCGTTTAGTCGATTCTACAGTTACCTCTTTTACTGGCTGCATATTTCTACATCATTGCGAGCAAATATTACAAAGAGCGCGTTATCCTAACAGATCGTGTTTTGCGACTGTGGCGGACAATGGAGGACGCTTTTGATCACTGACATATACTGCGACTGACTCACGAAGATACCGATGCATTGTCGGGCATTGTTCGGCTTTTTGCCTGCTGTGGCTGCAGCCGTATGTGTGTGTGTCTTAAAAGCGAAAACCCGCGCGCAAGTTTTCCCAACCCGTTTTCCTCCAAGAAATCGGCAATGCTCGCAGGCACACATGTCAGGTGTTTTCTTTTAATGCGGAACACTTAAAAATACTGCCACAGCTTCGCCCGTGCATTATTTGCTGGTAGGCTACGAGTTAATAGAATATTAGTGGCACGACAATTCTAGAGTAATCACCCCGGTGAATACTATTACTATTGATACGAATGGTTATGTATAGTACCGGACGCACATGGCCCACAAGTTCAGATTCGACGACCGATCACTGTGCTCGCCGCTACCGTTATGGCTTAAGTGTCACTTGTCTCTTTTCGCAAGGGTTCACACACTGAAAAGCTGGAATCTTATCTCAGTTTTCGCAGTGTCTGATTCTTGAGGATCACTACAATGGGACAATAATTTAGTGCGTCATTCAACAATGTTAGGGCAACAGGGCAGTCCCTAGTTTGTGTTTAAGACCATGTTCATGAAAGTCTTTCTGCGAAATCGCTGTGAATGAAATAAAAATATTGATTTTAATGTGTGCGGAATTGCCTACTATTTTTCCAATTTTTGTTTCTTTTTTTCTACGTTTCGTTAGCCCATCTGAAAAGTGATTATTTACTCTTCGCCTTACATGACCTGACAACTATACCCATTCCTCGTAATATGAATTAGGATATTGCTGTCCTTCACAGAATAGAATACAAGCTATACCCTATTTCTTTGTATTCCACATTGCTGCAATGTATTCTCTTATTGTTACGCTTATCATTTCTTGTTCAATCGTTGATTGCGTGGTCTTTAACTTCTTCTCGAGTGTCTTTGTTAATCAACCTTCAAGACTGATGTCTTTTTTAGGTTTTTGCGTTTAACTACCAAAACCACGGTCTGATTATGAGGCACGCCGTAGTGGGGGACTGCGGCATATTTTGGACCACAAAGGGCTAATAAGTGCGAACCACTTCAGGGGCCCGGGCTGTCGGGGGCGTCCGTCATGATCACGCTCACAAACAAGTGCTCAAAACAGGGATCAAAACAAGTGCACAATTGATCAAAACCGGTTCAAAATAAACATGATTGAGGATAATTTAAAACACGCGAATAATCAATCATTAAGCGCTATAATTAGCAGAAACTCGTTAAAATCGGTTCCGAAACGCCAGATGGGTACCAGCTCAGCGCAAGAGAGGGCGTCACCACCCCACACGCTCTCGATTGCCCCTCCCTCCAGCGCTAATCCTGCACCGGCGCATCACTGATTCGCACTTCACCCAGGTTTCACGTTAGTGGAGCTGCATTAGCGCTGGATTTGAACAACGCAAGCCCACGATTTGAGCAGAATTGGAGCTCCATTAAGGGCTCGATTTTAGCAGCATTTCAGCTGGATTGGAAATGCCTTTGAGCTGCATTCTGCAACTGCACGCAGTTGACACAAATCATCCGACCGCAGCCGAAGCCAACGGTTGCGCACTGCAACCGTTTCGTGCGAGTTCCCCGCAACGTGCAGTTTCGCTTCTCTCTCGCCTGTCTGCTGAGGACTTCGAGCCGTAATTTTTAAAGTGCACCTAAATCAAAGTACGGGAGTCTTTTCGCATTCTCCTCCCCCTCCACTCCCCCTCCCTTCCCCCGCTCCCCCTCGCTCTCATCGAAATGCGGCCACCTTAGCCGGGACAAGATTTATCCTCAGATGTTAGAACAGGTACAACGCACTGGTTGCACACTTTTCGCTCTAAGCGGAACCGTTACCTTCGAAATTCTTATCTATATATATGGGACAACAGGATCCGTTTTTCTTCGCTTCAACGGCACCGAGTTTGATGAGGTGTGTCGCATTTTGAAGGAAAAGTAAACGTCTACCGACTTTATCCAGCATAGCGTTGATTTAAGCCAGAATTAAATTTTACGAAAGCTGACCATAATTGCAATATTTATGAAAGCTGAAGGATCAAGTACACAAATCTGTAACTCGGCAATACAGAAACTGGACAGTTAAGATATCTAAAGTGCGCACAACAATTGATGTATTATGCACCAATCTGAAGTATATTCCACTATTTTGTTGAGCATAACTTTTGTAAAATTCTCGTGTCTTGTGATAATTTCCTGTACGCTGTAATATCACGTATTCGGTAATAAACAAAACTTTTCCGCTAACGAATATTATTAATCCATAAACTTTATTCTCATCATATGAATGTATTTTTTTACTATTTCTCGTTGACATATATACTCTTGTAAAGCATTTACAAGCTGTCTATCAAACACGAATTTATGTTCTTTAGCATGCTTAACCATGCAAGTACGAAATTACTATGCAAGTACATTACCTGAGTCTTTTGCATAGTACTCATCCAAGATAGCCCTTACACTTCTCCTGTTGAGGTCCTCAATATTTTCCTAAAATATGTATTTGCAAGCTGGATGAACAATAGTTGCTAAATGTTCGCTACGAACGCGTGTAAGAAAAGATCTTTTTGCGCCTTCCGAGTGGATAGAGAAATGTTCTTTACTGATACCTATATATCGTTATGGAAGGAAACTTAGCAACACTTTTTCAGTGACAGTAATTACTCATTTTCGCTAAGTGATACAGACCACATGAAATGTTCTAAATAAATTGAAAAGCAATGAAACAAACAACAATGCACAAATCCAAATTGTAATAGCGCAGAAGAAAAAATGTATCCTTCAAGGCGTCAATTTGTCTTATGTCTAACAGCCTAGCCTTTAAGGCCGTAAAAACCCTTACCGTACACGAGAAGCAGCTCAAACTGCTTCTCTAATGAAAGAAGCCTACGGTGTCAAAATGTTGATCACCTGATGCGCACAATAATAACAGACGCGAGAGTTTGACAGAAACAGCTGTTCCAATTCATTTCATGCAGTTTTCGTGTATAAGGCCGCAGCTATCATCGTATTCACTTGCCACAAAACGTAGCAAATAAAAAAATGTATTTGTCGGGACATAGGCCAGCACCCTCAACGGTGCAAAAATATTTTGTCGTGTACTGAGCTCATTCGCCTCCCTCAACCATCCGGCGACAATTGTTCTACGACGGGAGCTCTGCTCTTAATAAGTAGGATCGCTGTTGCTTAGGCCAAAACCAAGCTCTTTTCTAGAGGCACTCCCACGCGTCGCACAAGTTTAGAGGGATTACCTCCCGTTCCAGAATCATTCTTTTAGAGCCACCGGCACTTGAATCGGATTCGAAGGCCGAAATATAAATCTTAGTGAAACTTTAACGATCACCGCAATGCACCAATCGGGTAATCCTACAATCCCACACGCGCGTTCGCCTAGCGACAATGCAGGAAGCAGTGCAAAAAAAAAAAAGTGTCATCTTTTATCCACGCTCGCATTGGCTGTTCCAAGTTTCTGAAAAAAAAACTGTTTTCCCCGATTTTGCGCCACGCTTTGTTGCCCAGTAGCGCACATTTCGATAGCAGCAGGGGGCTTGAGCGGGCACGTTCCTTTGAGTAGGCGAACAGATAGAAAAAGAGAGAGAGGGAGGGAGGAAGGGAGGCGTACGAAATTCACGCTGCCTTTGGAAACACGATCCCGCGCCATGGTGCCTCCTTAACAAAAGGATTTGAGGAGCTCACCGCGACTTCTAAAGGTAATCCGATTGGACGGAGAAGTGTAAGCTAAAAACGAATGTCACAGTAATTGCGAAAGAAGAAGTGGTCGTTATATTGCGATGTGTAGAAGAAAAAGTACCAAAGCAAAAAAAGAAAGAGAATAGAACTGAAAGAATAAAAAAAAAGATACAAAGCGAGAGGGGCAGGGTGGTGGCCCAGTAATCGTGCATCCGCCCACTTGCCGTTGGCGCTGAATGCCGGAGAAGCGTTTCGACGCTGCAACTGGAACGCGCGCAATGTAGCCGGTGACATCAAAATATTATGGCGCAATTGTTCCAGCTCTTACAACATTCCTAATCGGAAAAGTCGCGAGAAATTCTCAGAAATTCCTTTTTTACAACGCTAGATAAGGCTAGGGTTCTATGTATCTTTCATGTTGGTGCGTCAACAATAAAAAAAAAAGAAGCGTCGGCCGATCCCGGAGATTGTGCAATACCGGGCAGAAGCGCGGCGGAAGTGAAGCAGGCTTCAAGCACTTCGCCCCTAATAATAATAACAATAACGAATAATCAATATTAATACTTAATAGCAAATGAAAAAATACAGCGTAATGCATTTTTTTGAAGTTGATGTGAATACTGGAAGAAGGCGGCCGGTCCGTATGGCAAAAAAGCACTATCGAGCGAGGAGCTTCGGGAATTCAGCTCAAAATCGTTTAATTTCAAAACAGTAACGAGCTACGGGGCATAAATTGACGCCGTGACGCCATCACGCATATTTAAGAAAAACAGTTCCGCAAACTCCGATGTGCATTAGGCTAAACGTATTCGATCTGAGACTTGGCGGATGGAGCGAGGCACCTAGCTGCTATTAAAACCACGCCAACAAAGGGCGCCAGGAAATAGTTTACAGGCCAAATGGCTCGCAGCGAGGGAAAACTATCAAGCCACGCACCTACAGTAGTGCGGCGCCATTAGGATGCCGTAAAGATATACAGAAATAAGATCTCCCCCGACACAGACGAAATAAGTCGTCCTGAGACCCCCTGTGCACATATTTGAACCCTGTCTTGAACCCTGTCCGAGATGACCTAGCAGGCGATTTCGTAAAACATTCAAACGGGAGGCATTTTAACCATCGTCTTGGTGTCGGCTATTTAGAAAACTGACATTGGTTCGACCTAGACCACTGCGCAATTCTCGGCGATGGAAAGCACTCGGGAATTGTACTTAAAATAGCGCGTAATCACATTATTCCTAACGTACAATCACAGTCCCCAACCTACCTTAGAAACTCGCAGCTTTATCTGCGGGTTCCGACAAAAAGACAAGAAAGAATTATCTGTTTTACAGGGAAGTGGCATATCACTCGGGTCCCGGATTTCTTCGTCGACAGAACAGTCGACAGAAAATCATTCCACGAATTGAAGCAGAAAGTGTCTATTTTCATTGGAATTGCGCATGCAACACAGGCGCCAGTATTTGTTTCAATAAATAAAAACCACAAAACAAATGTCAAAATCACATGAAAGATGATAAGGCGCGTTCGAATAATGCGAAGCACGTAGCGTTCCCCGCCTGCATTTCCCGATAAAGATTAGGGCTCAATAAACTGCAGTTGCCAGGAAGCGGCAACTGTAGCATAACAAGCAGAGAGTGACGTCACTACACTTTCATATGTAAAGAAGACCCCGCCTAGCAACTGATTTCAGTTGTCTTCAGATAGCGCTACGGGATGGCCACACATAGTTAGGACTCCCGTTGAGCAGCGTGAACACAACGAGCGGTGACGGGAACAGTTATCAATGTCGTTTCGAAGAAATGAAGTTTTGGTACAGTGCATTTAATTGTCTTGCTGTCATTCAACTCATGTAGTACATTGCTCAATCTTTCAAGGCTACGTTACATTGGTTTATCGAAATCAGGTGATACCGCAGCTTCACTGGTCAACCGCCTTCGCGGCGTGGATTGGAGCCCAATTTTTTTATTTGTCAAGAAACACGACAAAATGTCGACTTTCTCGACGCACTTGGAGGTGATGCTTGCAGTATCCAACAGCGACGTTCAAGTAAACAAACTTTTGTTTGTCTTCGCAATGTACGAGCAAATAATCGCAACCAATTTCAAAAACTATTGCGTTCCTGATATTTCTTCGGCTCTCTATTCCTTCCCCAGTGAAGGGTAGCAAACCGGACGTTCGTTTCGCTTTTCTCTCCTTGCTTTCTGTATCTTTCTCTCTCTCCAGAAGGTTTCTGTCACGATTTGATCCCGAGCACTCGGCGAAGAACTTGGGAGATTGATGTGAGCTCTTGCCATGTCTTTGTGATGACGAATGCACTGCCAACCTCTACAACTGAACCCGTTTATGAGAACCCGTCTGACGAGATAAAAATAGTTCGTTATATCAGGTACTTCGGCCAGTCCAAGCTCGCCAATAATGAACCTAAACGAACTATTGCGATGCATTCGTTATGGCATACGAATTTTCTATCTCCAGCATAGAATACACGCAAAGAAGGCAACCACTTATTGAGAAGAAAAATGCGTGAAGTATGCAGTCTTTTTGCCGCTGCCTTGAACTTTTTATCATGTCACTAAGTATCGCATTGTCGATGCGCAAGGTTGTGGACCCGTTCCGGTCTACCTTCTTGTTAAGTGTCGGCACAGTACCACCGCAGCGCATTCGCACAGAGAGCGTGCTCGAAAAAAAATGTCAAAACAAAACAAAGAAATAACCTCTGAATGCTGCTGTCACGTAAGGAAAGCAGACATAGGGTGCTGGTAGCGGACGACCCGAGTTTGATATACTTTGATATACTGACTGCTCAGACTGGCACTTCGTTATGAGGGAGTTGTTATACACGAGTCTTGACCCTTAGGATTTACGTGTTCGACACAGAAAATATTTCGTATTATCCGGGTACGTTATATCGACGTTTGACTGTATTTCTCCTGGTAAGCTTATGCAATAAAGCGGAAAAGGCAGCAAAAAATACAACTAACGCCTGTTCTTGGTCCAAGAAGTATCAAAATGAATGAACTCATGTCCGAAGGCCTAAAAAAACAGCTGGGAAAGTAGCGTGAACACTATCCTATCACAGTGGACCAATCTAAGGAGAAAGAATGATAAGCAAAAGACTTCGTAGGCAGACGGGTTCGGCCGGAAGCGATTATTCCCCTCGGGAAATCGCTCCCGGTCAGGGAAGCAAGCGGTCCCGAACCGTCGGCTGGCGGATGCATAGGATCCCATTCCCACCGCATCAACCAATCACCGATCGCCCACGCCAGGACGAGAGACAGACGGCGCGTCCATTAGCCGAGATCCGCCTGGCACAGCAAGCGAAGCCCCGAGCATCGTTTAGCCTGCTACGGTTACGGGTGTTTATTTTTTGCGCCGTATTTTCTCGAACATAACACTACCGTCCCAAACTTGCGGTGAACGCGAGCTGCCTTCAGCCCTACTCCCTCGTGTAGAGCGGTAAGCAGTAACATTACCTAAGTCCACAACACGCGTTCAGTTAGATTTAGGTGCACGTTAAAGAACCCCAGGTGGTCAAAATTATTCCGGAGTCCCCTACTACGGCGTGCGTCATAATTAGATCGTGGTGTTCGCACGTAAAACTATATATATATATATATATATATATATATATATATATATATATATATATATATATATATATATTTGCATTTACACTGCGCTTGAACCAGCGCGCATTTTGTACGGCGATCCTTTTTTAACTGTTAAGCTCAGTTTTCTCGGAGAGGTTAACTGCAAACGATTTTCTTGGTCTACGTCTCATTATTAAACATTTTGAAGCGACCTATTATTGTGCGCTGACTAGGTGAAAGTGAGTGTATGGTAGACACAGCGATTTGCGCGCATTCCACTTTAGGTTATATTCTAATATTTGTGGCTGTAGTCTTAGGCGGCAACCAAACTTTGTACTCTTTGCAGTAGCAATGATGAAAAAATACTTGTGCGTGACCGCACCTTTTTTTACGTCATTTGCATGTATTTTCTTGGCACAGAAGTCAATATCGCGCGTTTCTTTCTTTCTTTCTTTCTTTCTTTCAGCTGGTGGCTCACAATGTTTATATTTTCCCTCGTTGTTTCTTTTCTTCCGGATCTAGCTGTGTAAACACAGGCAGTGACGGTGAAGCAATAAAATATCTTCACGATGTGTCCCCGGTATTACGGTCGGCTGTGCCATAAAAGTGGCCCCGGCAGAATGGGGAAGTAAAACAGGCGCAGCGGAACAAATAGATAAACATACATCGAAACAACAAAGTAGACTAAGTGAGGACTCCAGTGTTGAGCCTGCTCGTTTATTACAGGCGCCCCTCTGCGACCGAAGGACGCCAAGTAATGGGCCGAAGTGGACCGAAGCGGGGCGATCGAAACAATCCTTGTCTATAAAGCCTAAGCACTCTGATGCACCTAACAAGATCTTGAGCTACAATGGCCAAGGGAAAGTACTCGTCGACCTTGGTAGCTTATCAATTGATAGGTAAGGCAGCTTTCCGATAAAAAAGAAGAATGTTTTAATGACCGAACGCTTCGTGGAATTAGGTCCCACGAGCAGACATAGAGGCAAAGGGGGCCTAGTTCCTAGATACATTTTATTGGCCTGACAGACGGCTGTGGCGGTGGCGTAAATCTGGGAAGGTGCTGCTAAATTGATGCCCACGTTTTGACGTAGCAAGAGCGCAATCTTATCACTTTATTATTAGGAAGCTCATCTTGGACTGCAAACATATATGCCTCCATTGCAGGTTTACTACCACTGAAAAAAAAGGAAATGGCCACTGACAGGGGAGAGATAAGGACATACCAATTTGCAGGAAGTAATCAGCTACTTATACGCCCGATAAAAGAGTTCTGGGAATGTCTTCAGAATTAGCACGATATACAGCGGGGCACCGCTGCTGAGATCCTGTAACGCCAATTTCGCTTTGTCGCTCTTTAAAACGGAAAGTACTGCCCGTCAGTTTGTGTGGCGTTCGCAAAACGACGTCTTAACCCCACTAGTGTAGGAAGCCAAAAGCACACGCAGTTGAACGAACTACACCTACGTGAACATACCTATCTCGGAGCTTAATGAAGCGATAACATTTTATATACAGTAGGTGCCGTGACGTGTCCGGTATATCGGTTAACATTCATTAGTGCGGCCGTAGTACTGTACAAAAGTAATTTAGAGTTATTTTTATATAAGCTAGTTCTCACAGTCGACAGCCTTTTTTTTCCTTCGAAGTTGTTTACGCTGGTTATTCTGCCTGTTTGCCTACCTCTCGATCACGAAAAAATTAGCGTAGCTTCCACTAGTGGCGCAAGGCTAAAGAAACAGCGGAGCTGATCGGCACCTAGCAATGCCAAGTCATCCCCAGCATTTTCCGGAATTTATTGATTATTGATAGATTATCGATTACCTACTCATTGGCTATCGATTGGCCATCGGAAGGCATTGGCAACGTATTTGGGCTAGGCTAAGCACCACCAAGTCATCCCCAGCATTTTCCGAAATATAATGATTATTGTAGATCATCGATCAGCTATTGATTGGCCATCGACTGGCTATCTCAAGATATTGGCCACGTATTTGGGCTCGGCTAAGCACTACCAAGTCATCCCCAGCATTTTCCGGAATATATTGATTATTGTAGATCATCGATTAGCTATTGACTGGCTATTTATTGGATACCGCAAGGTATTGGCCACGTATTTGGGCTAGGCTAAGCATGACCAAGTCATTCCCAGCATTTTTCGGAATTTGTTCATTATTGATAAATTATTCATTAGCCATTGATTGGCTATCGATTGGCTATAGCAAGGTATTGGCCACGTACTTGGGCTAGGCTTAAACCCCTTCGCTAGTTCATAGGGGCATGCGCCATTGCGCTTGGACCCTTTGTGCACTACCGCGAGGATCGGCCCACATTTTCTGTTCGCTCTGCACGGACTAACGGTCGGCTTAAACAGCTCTGCTGTTAAAAATGGCCTTACGAAAAAGGGAGGATAGTTTCCACAATACCCTTTCATTATGAAGAGTGCATCTGCGCCCGTTTCTTCCTTTTGAGCCGCGGTGTTTTGTCTTCCCGTTGAGAAGTTTTCATTTATAACAACTCCGCATGCACTCTATTCTATATTTCCCACAATTCCGTACGTGAAATGGGAGCCAGCACAGTCATGGGACCAAAACGGAGCTTCCTGCAAGCGACGCAAATATCATTTCTTCGAGCAATAATTACGTCACTATGTTGGTGCTCAGCCTGAATAAAAATCCAAACAGCATTTCGGTCATTCACACCTGCGGTGTCACTAAATATACATTGTCAGACATTTATCTTTTTCGCGAACTGCTTCTCAGACTGCTTCGGTTTTTCCAAGAATCATCCCAAAATTGCTTTCATTCGCGTTTTGCTTTCACGAAAGCACTATAAAAAATGGTGCGGTTGGAAGAAGGGGCACTTGAAACCACCAACTAAGAGTACAAAAGAAAAGAACTTCAACCCCCCGCGAACATCACTAACTGCTCCTTACTTTGTACATCCAGCGCTCGCGCTCCAACGAACTCTCGCGCGAGTCCCGGTGACCTGACCCGACCCTACGTGCTATCGATCGAAGCCACAGAAACGTCATTCACCTCAGTGCTGAGGAGGAACGTTGCCCGTGCGCTGCCCTCACGGCGACCTGTTGTACCCGATATTCCCCGCAGAGTGCATCCCAGGCTGACGTTGATTTCGCGAGCGCACACTATTACGCGACGCGTGCCACGTTCCAGTGCGAGTGACACGGATGGATCCACGCACCACGAGCACTTTACATCATCAGATAGCTTGCAGGAACAATCTCCCGACATTCGTCGGCCATCCTCTACTATATGTACTGACAGTTCTTGTACATGTATTTATTGGGAATCCTTGTTCCCGGTAGGATGCTTAGGCCCCTATTTGTAGGGGGAGGGGGGGGGGGGCGCTTCTTGGATACTTCATGCATTCAGCACTCAGCCCGAAGGTAACGACGAAAAAATAATAGGAGGGTCACATTCTAAATGTCTCCACGTCACCAAACTCTTGATATCTTTTTTCCTCGATGTCTGTCTAATCACCTTCGATGCCTCCTCATAGGAGAAAAACTTTGCGCCCCTGCACGTGAAGATGTTATCCATGGGACAAACAGCAAGATTACGGGTGTGCAAAGCGCCCTCAAATGTTTTAAATTTGCTTTATGCCTAACGTTCTCACGATGAAGAGCGTAAAAGTTATTATTTTTATGTACTGCATTTTCTCAGTATTAGTTAATGTCGTCATGATAAGAAATCTCTATTAATTGTTGGCCGAATGCTACTTCCACTTTGCTTGGTTGCACCACGCACAAGTGTGCTCATTAACCTCCCCCGCCCAGTCTACAGTCTTGCCCAAGCCTCGTATACCAATGATTCGTAGCCTTCCAACGTTCTTGATCTGCGCTGATTGGCCTCTAAACCTTCATTTCACAACTCGAGGAACGTTTTTTAGAAAAATACCTCTGACTAAGACGTTCAATCTTATTTGCCATCACAGACAGCATCCCCGCTTTTCGATGCGTTCACGTCACACTATGCCCAAGTTGAACACAAAATGAGTCTACGTTTCCTTTTCATTTCCATATATCGTTTACTAGCATTCATTCGGCTTTGCCCTCTCAGCGTCCTCGTTGCTCTCATGCCTCTTGGTCACTCGAAGGACAGCGTGGGCGATAAACGTATCCTCTTGAATTGTTAATGCTCCCTGAGCTTCAACGTGTTGAAAGATGAGACGGATAACAGTCTACGCGCAGCAATGACTCACAAAGGCGAGGTCATGTCCTCAACAACGTAAGCGCGATGATGCCCTCTATGCAATGGATAAAATGGGGATCACTCCACATAAGCCGTTCCACGTGGATTTAGGATACTCCCTGACACTTCAGAAAAACACACTCTTTGTGAAAAAAAAGTCTACAGATGCTTATACGTTATTCGTTGTCGCTGATAAATGCTAGCCGGGGACCAACTGATGCCTGCCGCCAGCGCTTAAATCGTGTGCGCTAGTGTGTCAAAAACCCAACTTTGAATTATAAATAGAAAAAAAAGGACTGTTGAATAGTTATGCTTCTGTTGCTGAAATCATTTCTGAACGACTCAACATCGCTGAGCGTCAAACGTCTATTCCATAGACCATTTTCGTACTCTAGGCACACCAACCATATTGCATTTTAAGTTAATATTGGTGCCTTTCCTAATAGGAACTACACGGGCGAGAATCAACGCATCGACGAAACGTGAACACAATTCGCTGTTCTTTATGCTGCACCTAAATTTTACTTTAAAAACACGATGTCCTTTTTTGGTGGATTCGCTTTTGTTTTGTGCACCCAATTTATCAGTTAATAGTAGACAATAACGTTTCATAGAACACAAATTGTTCAGTAACCCTTAACGGTTCTGGCAATCCGAGCTTCCTAATCTGTCCACTAAGCACTAGGCAGAATTTTGTTCGTGGTGTTTTCAGTTTCTAAAAGAGTGGCACAAATGTGGGCAAGAAAACTATATTGACAATTTCAAGTATTTGACGTTGAAGTAAGAAAACAAGGCTTATCAGGCTACTGCAATGCAAGATTGTCAGATAGATAGCCCTCAATCTGTAGCCACAATTCCCGTGCAAGTCCTTAGCATTAAAAATCTTTTAGTTGGTTTCGTCTCCCGGCTTTCGGACTTCTTTCCTCCCAGCCTGTGGATCCTTCTGAGCTCAAGTGCCTAGACGAGCGCGTAGATAAATATAGTGATCAACCCAAAGTGGTGATTGTAAAACATGATATTCATATTTGCAACATTATCAAACTTAGTTCTAACTTTTGACCAATAATCAATTCCAACAGTGGTGTTTCACTTGCAAGCGTGTACAAAGGTAGGAAATCAAAACGCTTCGCGCGTCATAAAGCGCAACGGTGTTGCAGTGAAACCGCAGTTTCGCTTTCTTTTTTTCCTTCTTGCGCGAAATTACATTTCCTAAAGATGGCAAGCTGATTGTTCCTCCCCCCCCCCCCCCGATCGTGCTGTTCTGCCCACTAATCAAACCTGATTGGCTAATTGTAGTCTGAGCGCTGATAGTGAAATGTTTCTGGACATATCAAGACAGTAACCGTAATTGCACTATTTTATAGCTAAGCTGACCATTCTGCATATCACGCCACATGTGTGCGCCGACCCCAAAAGAAACTCGTGAAATTCGGAAACGTACACGAGAGCCGGAAAGCCGCTTTAAATACTTGCTTGAACTACTGACGAAACAAGAAGAGAAAAAAAGAAGAAGCAAGAATTTCGGTAATTTGAAGTGGATTACCTTTAAATCTGCAATGTTTTATGCGTGATGAAGGACGACGCACTCGGTAAGAATAACGCGCAACGTTGAAAAACTTCGGACAAGGGGTGTCTTAATAGCAGTATTTTCACTGGCCATACCTGCCCTGGACAAGACGTATATTGCTTGACGATTATAGTTTGTGGTAATGTTTACAACAATCACGAATTATCCATTTCGTTCAAATTTTCAACCAAATACAAAAAAGCGTTACCCAGTACTAATAGTTAAATTGATAGTTTTCTTTTGAAAGTACTAGTGTTCAGTGGCAGAAAAATGGATAGTGCATTCAATTGTAGTCTGAGTGCTGATAGTGAAATGGTTCTGGACGAAACAATGCCAGCATAGTGGCTGTGTTCATGTCGTGGTTCGTGAGCTGTAGTACAGTTCGCACGGGTAGCCACCTGTCAATAAGTTACACTTCTTACCAAGACTGAGCTTCCTGTATTGGGCTTAGCATGCGAAGTGCCTATCCTTGAGTATATGTATGATTTAACTGAGTTGCTCATCAGGTAACTGCTTCGTCACATGTTACATCTAAAGCATAGAGGCTTTTGTAAGAGCTATCCGATAAGAAGTTTAACCCTTCGGCACCGAATTCCACATCAAGTTCCAGGAGGAGGAAGAAATAGGGTACCTGAATGTACGCAGAGACCCCGTGATATAGCCTTCATGTATTTACCATGTGCTATAACTATCATAGTAGTGATGATTATAAGCTTGTTGCATTTCTCGTTACTTTCCGAATTTTACAACATATTTCTATTTTTATTCATTCCTATGGCAAGAGACACCATCGTTGGCAACTCGTCGCTCAATTCATAGTGTTCTCCAAAATGCTTGCAATAAATAATAAATACAAAGCTAGACAATAAGACACCATCGACAGTTACAGTTTCAACTCATAGCAATACATCGCAATCGAGAATGCAAGGCAGCACGTCTTCAAAAGCCACACGGATCCAGGATGAAATGAACAACTACCGTAGCAAATGTTGAACCAGTACCTACCTAACGAGAGTGGTATGAAACCAATAACAATAGCAGCATGCAAAAGACTATCATTTTGTTTTCATGAGCCTATGTGAACTTATGTTAGGAAAAGGAAGGTGTACACAACGCAGACACCAGTACGAGAACGACTACACAAACTTGTTCTTCTGTCCGTCTTCTGTGTGCCGCCATTCCGTAACGTGAGTGCCTAGCAATTTGGTGAGCTTCATTGCGAATGCCACCTTGGTATCGGCAACTTGCATGTCTTCTTTTTTTTTGTCGTATGGCATTTCTCCCTGTACAAAGCCTTAAGAGACGGAAAGCAGAAGCGACACAGAGCGCTTCTGTGTAGGAAAAGCCAGGCAGGTGTTCGTTTAATGCAATATGCCTTGTGACGTGCCGTGTGCAAAAAAAAAATTATTGTACTGACGTCGCAGCCATTACGGAATTTTTGAATACAAAGTATCGCTGCACTGACTCGATCTGAAGAAATATCATTGACATTTACAGTTGGGGACATAGAAGTCCAAGGGGCCTTGAACAAAATTATTTTCGAGGCGAGCGGTCATGTGCCAAGCAGGCAAATTACTGAATTTTAGAAGACAAAGTGTGGCTGAAGGGACTCGATCCGAAGAAATATTATCAGTGACATTTTCATTTGCGGGTATACGTAAAAGGAGCCTTGAACAAAGTTCTTTCCGAGGCGTACGCTCTTTTAACGACAGCAGTGTGCATACAGTAAAGTACCGACAATTTAAACTTCAGGACTGAAGCCCGACATTTTATATCCTCACGTAGTAGAGGCCACTGGAAGCACCCCACTAAAAGCGATTGCTTTGAAAGGTTTTTATAGTCACTTTCTTCCATCGGAGGAATGTTAACTGCACGTTGTTCTAAAAAAGTGGCAGTTTCGTTCATAGGGCGAAGCATTGACAACAATAGCGAGGTATAGCGTCGCACTTGGGACTCTCGTTTGGGGCTTCTGCTCTGGGATTACCCCACGCGACTGTTCGCTTTTGTATACTTTCCATTTTGTGTGCGCTTTTCAAATAATGATTATTGATAATACCTAGTAATATTGCTTTCACTTTAACATCTAATATAGCCTTTCAACAGCGCTTACACTGTAGAACTCCTGAAACCTTATTCGCTTAATGTTTTTCTTTTTTAAAAACTAGGAATAAGGCACCAATTTATTGGCCAATCGCACATAGTGGTATAAGGTACGAGCTGGATTGGCGACCACCTCAACAACGACCCCTCGGATGGTGCTCAGAGTATGCACGGGTGCACATATTGGTGCGATTCAGCATGCCGGTGATCTCCATGCTGGGTAAAAGGAACAGCGCCCCTAGCCAGTATACGAAACGTCTACGACACGCAAGCTATTCTTCAGGGTGTTCTATTGCCCCTACTGAGGCAAGCGTCCGTGGAATAATGGCTAAGCTATCAGGCATCGTGCTGGAGGTAGTTCATTGGAGTCAGCCCGTAAAATAATTTTACTCGTGTTGATTAATATATATTTGGACGTCTCGGTTGGGACGATGTTTCTGAGGCCCGGGAGCTCGTCAGCGACCTACCGCAGAACATGCGCGATGAAGATAAACAGGCGAAGAAGAGGATAGGCCAAAGTGTGATGATGGTGGTGATAACATACAGACGATGAAGATGAGCGCAATAAACGCCCACAATATATATATATATATATATATATATAGATATATGAGTGTGTGAGTGTGTGTGTGTGTGTGTGTGTGTGTGTGTGTGTGTGTGTGTGTGTGTGTGTGTGTGTGTGTGTACGTATACATATCAGAAGCACAACGGCGACCCCAATGACAAAAACATTTAAGTTTTAGACAGTGCGCCAAAAGGTCATGTCTTTTTCTAGCAAAGCAAACCACATATATTCATGAACGGTCATCACACGTTAGAAATGGGAAGGTAGTGAAGCCATGCCTTGTAAAACAATTTCATTCAGAAATACACGAGGTAAGCAGTGTGCTATGGAGATTCAATTGTAATTGAATTTAGCACAGCGTTCCAATTATTCTTGATCGCAAAGACACCGATACCGTAAATGTTTTTGCCAAAAGAGAGAAATACTTCCGCGCTTAGAAGCTTACATAAATTGTTTTGCTGTGTTATACTGTAGATGTTTCGCTAAATACTGTCTTTTTTACAAGGCACTATGATGACCTTTTTGCACAAACTTTCTCTAAGAAAACGTTTTGCTAGAGATGCCAGCTAGTATTAATTCAGCACAAGACATACATAATATTATACATACACAGACTAGATACGTAGGTACATTATCCGAATAGACAGAGAGCAACTACCGAACGGAATATTTCGCTAACGTTCGAGCATTTCATTTATTTCTTCACGTGGCCTAAAGTGGATTTTTGTTTCCTTTATCTATAAAAAGGCGCCGTACGTCTCAAAAGAATGCCATGTGGTCCGCAGGATATAGAGGAAAAGAGCCATAGTATATTCGTACATCTGAAGCGCTGCAATCACAATTACATAAAAATAGAAGCAGCGAGGTCACACGAGGGTCCTTGTAATGACATGTCCGTTGGACTGAACGTAGAGCTGAGCAAACAAAGCACCGGAAGTAGAATAAAAACAAGAAAACACATGAATAAATTAAAATAACAACGGGAAGCAGTCTCAAATCATTTCTCGGAAACCTGCAACGCTACAGTGTAATGCCCTGTATTGTCTAAGGTATCATATGTGCTATGTTGAGTACGTTTCCTCAAAATTCTTATATAAGCATGGGAAACATAACGCGTGACGCATAGTGCTGTTTCCAATATGCTGCATGCAAGTTTTCATTTATGAATAATTTAGTGACTGATTTATTTACTAATTACTATTCTAAGTAGATTTTAACTAAAATATTTTTATAGCAATGTACTAAGTATAGCAAGAAACAAAGTTGAACAAACCGTTATAATTCTTCTTGATTAGGCACTGTATTTGGACAATGATGATGATGGTAGTGATTTACTAGCATCCCCTTTAAAACGGAGCGATGACAAATAGTCACGTAGCCGGCTTGACTTAGTCAGGCATGCTATACATGCGTTTCATCCTAGCGTCTTCAGCTAGAGCCTCAAGTCGCAAGGCACTGCCCTTTGTGTTATCGAACAGATTTTCTCTTCTAATTTCATTATTTACCTTTGATTAACTTGTAGAAAATTACAGGGTTAAAGTCATTCTAAGTAACTCCACTATAAAACTAAAACTACGTACATCTCCTCAATCTTTTTTTTTCTCATACTCAAAACGAATCCAGTCCTTAAAAATCTCTTCCCTCCTTTCCCCCCCCCCCCCTAATATTCTAAACGTCTGTTCCATATCTTGATTGCTGACCGGTTTATTTTTCAGTTCATTTTAAATGCCAGCGCTTGTGGTAGGTGTTCCTTACGTACGGGTCTCATTGGGTGAATACCTTCGCATTGTATGAGGATGTGATCAGTGGTCTCCAGATTTTCTTTCTGCAGCAGCCACATGCCTTATTTGGTTGCGAATATTTGCTCCGGTATGTTTTTTGCACTTCGGCAACCAGCTCGAGCCTCAAGTCGCAAGGCATTGCCCTTTGCGTTATCGAACAGATTTTCTCTTCTAATTTAATTATTTACCTTTGATTAACTTCTAGAAAATTGCACGGTTAAAGTCGTTCTAAGTAACTCCACTGTAAAACTAAAACTGCGTAAAAGGGTCTGTTTTTCAGCACAAGTGTTTCCGGGCACAGCATGTACAGACGAGGGCAGTATCCCTGCGCAGCCAATATTCTTTAGCTAATCCTCGAGTCGTGTCTCCAACGTTTCTTTTGGTACTGGCAACCGGTTTCTCAACCTGTCATCCGCCGAGCGATACAACGGAAAAGCAAGAGCGTCATGACGAGGCAGACGCGGGACCCACCGCCACGACGTCGCTTATATGCTTGCCAACTCGGCGCTGAAATACTGAGAGAAGACGGGCACAGCCGGCCCGGCAGCAGCGGCAGCTGCGCTCTAGATGGGCTCACCTGTTGAAACAACGCCGACGCGTCGCGCCGCCGCTGCGGTGGAATCGCTGCCGCAGGCGCGTGCTGTTCCACGGACGACGACTCCTAGGTTCCGCCGACGTCACATTCTGAACGACTTCGGTGAGTGCGTCGCGGTGCCTCGGACTGTGGGGTCTCGGCGTCGGGCGGCCGACGTGTCAGGCAGCGGCGGGAAGGCATCAAAACACAGTCAGCGATTGGACAGTGCGGGGCAGGTGATCGGCGATGTGGCTTTTGTCGTTGGATCTTCTGGCGAGCGGCTCGAAGATATCCAGGAGCAGACGAAGTGAGAAAAAAAGGAGGCCTAAGCCAGGAGCACGGCTCGACGGCGAGATTTAACCACGAAGAGGGACGACGATCTTCAGGCCGGCGCCGGTGGTTGCGTGGCGAATTACGAGACGAACTTAACGGTGGGGGCCGCGATCGTTGTCACCGCGGTCCGCCAAACGTACTGGCTTAGCTGCGAGCTGCGCTCGCTCTCTGCGTCACCGTTGCTACGGCCGCTGCCTGCCTGCTGGTGCCGCGAGGGTAGAGCTCGAACTCCCTTCCGTAGCAGACGCCGGCGCCGGACGCCGAGGTGAGGAGGGGGGAGAACGAGCTCGAAGTCGTGAAGCGGAAGCGCCTGCGCGCGCGCATGACGGTGCCGCCGCCTGGCGGCTAAGGCTTTGCGCGATGGAAGGGAGCGACGATCTTTCCGGTGAACACGGCGAAGAGGGATTTTCGAACACTTGCTGCAGGCGCGCGATGGAACTTGACATTCTCGATGCGTTTTTCTTTTTCGGCGCTTGACACTTCGCGAAAAGCTTCGGGCGGTTTTCGGAGGTGGATTGTTTCCTAATCCGAAATTTCTCCGACGTCTTGGTTTATTGGCACGTGTCTTTGGCTAATAATAATGCAATATGCAAATGACATGAAGTATGAGGTACTTCATCACCATATCGCTTGCATTGCATTCTCCGTCTTTGCATGTAAACGCGCAAACTAAAACAGGTCAGTAATCTGGTCGCAAAAACAGCATTTTCAATTATTCCCATTCAGTATTTACAAGATCACCATTCGCGCCCTTGGCCAAAAGGCTATAAATAAGGCCCAGAAAAGAGATATCAGTTGAAATGATGCTTAATGCACTGTAGGTGAGCGTCACATCTGCTAGTACAAAAGTTTTTCAATGTAATGCAGTTCTATATCAATGATAAGGAGTACTACGCAGTAAAACACGTTGTAGGGCTAGTTGGTGCATAGCTTTCAAAAGATGAAGCGCCAACAGTGACGGCACACTAAGAAGGAACACAGAGAGGACAAGGCGCTACTTGCAACTGTTTATTGAAGTCAAAGGTGACTGATTATATAGCCATGGGGAGAGGGGGACGAAAAAAAAGGGGAACACTGATTACGTGAATGCGCACGCGCAAGGACACTTAAGAGATATATGGAGAGAATCGCGAATCTAGAACTTATCTAAAAACATGCTTGCATTTCGGGGCACCCCGAAAACTCGCTTTGTGCCGCCTGATTCGTTCTGATGACTCCAAGAAAGTAGGGTGTTCTATTAAACATACAAACCCTTTTGTGAAGTGTGCAGAAGGGGTCGTATACCGCATACCACTGAAGTGTGGGAAAGAGTACGTCGGCCAAACGGGTCAATGTATTAATGAACGACTGCGGGAGCATAAGCTTTCATGGTTCAAACTTGCCTCTTCATTGCAATATTTAGACAAGTAAAAGCATGTTTTTAGATAAGTTCTAGATTCGCGATTCCCTTCATATATATCTTCAGTGTTCTAACGCGTGCGCATTCACATAACCAGTGTTCCCGTTTTTACGTCTTCCTCTCCCCATGGCTAAATAATCAGCCACCTTTGACTTCAACAAACAGTTGCAAGTACCGCCGTGTGCTGTTTGTGTTCCTGCTTACTGAGCCGTCACTGTTGGCGCTTCATCTTTTGAAAGGTATACTACGTCGAACAAAGAATGTCACTTTAAGCCAACGTTTCTACCAAGGGACCTGTGTTCATCAGTCGAGAGCTTCAAGGACTTGTCTACGCTTTGACGAAAACTAGCCCCTTTATCGAAACGTTGGCTTAAAGCGAGGTTCCTTGCTCAACCAATCCTCATCATTTTAAGTGTCCATGTTTCTTTGAACTTCTGTCTGGTTTGGTGTGCTATCAAATGCAATACATACAGTGTTCATTTTTTTTATTCATACAGATTTTTCGATAAAGGGACTACGAGCGTTGGTAATGTGCTGATTTAATAGATTATTTCTTTGGCGAGGCGGACACACTTTGCTGCTAATCAAGTGAGTACCAGAAAGGCAAATAGCACAAAATTTCTAAAACTATTTTTAATGATTATTTAGCACCAGTTGCTTAAATGGGAAAGTTGGAAGTCACATTTCAATTCACCCCTAATTTGATCTATTATATCGCGCCTAGTTGCAGATATTAATCGTGGAATTTCAACGCTGAATCCAAGCAATAGCAAATCCGACCGAGCGCCGCAGCTCTGTTAGACGGAAAGGACCTGTGACGGTGTGTATGGCGAAGTTTCAATGACGACATATCAAAGCAAATACTGATACAACATGTCGCGGCAACAGCTTGACAGGCAAATCGGGCCATGTCAGCACCTGCCACGACTTGTCGCGACCTTCACTAACGAACTTGGTCGCGCTTTTCGTCACGGCGTGTTCCCGTCTAACAAGATAGTGGGACCACCTATCCTGCACTTGCGGCTCACTCGGTTTCGATATGCCTGGATTGAGCGTAGAAATTCAATGAGAAATTTCTCCAAGTAGGTGCCGTTTATAAGATGAACAAAAGCGGTGAGCGGGCGAATTTAAATGTGACCGCTTCCAAATTAACCACCTTCAGGTGTGACTTCATCCATTCAAACAACTGCCCCGAAGGTTCAGATAAAAAGGTAATAAAGCATGTTTAATTAATGGGTTTTCTGATATTCACGCTGTTTGTAGAGAAGTATCTCCGCCTCGAAGAAGAATTTATCTGCTAAAATGGCACGTTTGCTGCATTTATAGTCTTTTTATAAAAATGTCTACGGCCTACAAAAGAAACAACGAAAAAAAGAATGCCCTTTATTGCAACACTAATGCAAACATACAGAGAGAAAAAAAAACGGCAACGTTATACTTTAAAAAATATACGTAGAAGCAGTATTACGTGTATCTGCCCAATTTTAGATACTGCTGAGCACAACTTTGCATCCCATTAACATTGCTTTATTAAAAAGAGCACAAAGGAAATAAGGTGTTCTGCTTAATAACCTCTCGTGTTTCCAGAAATTGAGTGGTAGGTTGAAACAAAGCTTGAAATAACCATAAGTTTTGAATACTTGATTTGTAGCTCAGGAATGTGCTTTACGCTTACATGAATAATTTCGACCACTCGTGGTGGCGTAGTGGCAATAGCGTTGCGATTGTAATACCGAGGGCACTGGATCGAATCCCGGCCGTGGCGGCCGCATTTCGATGGGGCCTAAATGTCCTTGTACCATGCATTGGTTGCGCGTTAAAGAACCAAAGATGGTCAAGTTGATCCGGGGTCTCCCATTACGGCATGCCCTCGTACTCGTATCGTGGTTTGAGCATGCAACACCTCACAATTTTGAATAGTAATATGGAGGACCAAACCGCGCGTAACAACGGTCTTGCTCCGTTTATCCAGCAGTTTCATGTCTGGCAAATGTCAATTGATATAAAAAAGGCACTGTCAAATGCTTTCCACAACAAAAGAGAACCTTTTCATTTTGCTTACAATAACGGAAAGAATTACCTTGACAATGTCAACGAATTCAAATATTTTGCAGTCACGTTCCCCTTGAATTTAAAGAGACACAAGCATGTCAATCTTATCAGTTCAAAAGCATTTCAAAAGTTTCGCTACCTAAAACGCACACTTAACTATTCAACTAAAGAGTGTAAAATCAAGGTATTTAAATCCCTCGTTCGACTTGTACCTGCATATGGTGCTATCATTTTTTTCTCCTCACTATCATTTTTACATAGACAAGCACCCCCGAGTCCACGCAGGCAAAAAATTTTGATTCATGTATGGCAGGTACCGATCGCCATTTCTCACCCTCCTCGCTTTCCCAGATATTATCGCGTCAGCCAGTGGATCAGAGATAACACATCTAAACTCCTTATCAGGCTTTTTAGTATTTTAGGTTCGTGCCCATATTTATGCCACCAGCTGTGCTCGCAGAAGCAAGGCGGATACACTCGTTAAATATTCTGCTGCTGATGTCGCAACACCAATGATTTCAAATTTGCATTCCCTCTTTCAGCAATTGATGCATTGAATAATCTTATGGATCTCTTTGTAAAAGTGCTCACGGATCAATTTTTAAATAATTGCTTAAATATATTGTGATATTTTTATGCATGTTCTTTGTGACTTTACTTGTTTTTTTTTGGTCACACTACATTCTGTATATGCGTTCACACGTCCACAAGCTATTCTGCTTACCCACCCTACTATGTCTGTAAATGGGACAGAAGTACGTGTTAATAAAAATATGACAATAAAAGCACGTCAGTTTCAAATATTTTAAGCGTAGAAGCAATCTCATGATTACGATAAGCCAAAACTGACGATAAAAAAGTAGAGTGGGTATGCATGTTTGACAAACATCAAATAATAATGGCTGCATTATACTACATAAGTCATTTAGGTGCACGTTATGAACCCAAGATGGTCGAAATTATTCCGCGTCCCCCACTACGGCGTGCCTCATAATCAAATTGCGGTTTTGGCACGTAAAACATCATAATTTAATTTTAATTTCTACAGCATAATTGGCTCTACAATCACATAGCGTATGCGTTCTACTCTTCGCCTGTCCTTGTTTTTTTTTTCTTCCGCTTCACTTACAGTTTGTCGTATCAACAAGTCCGAATGTCTGCCCTTCTCATACATAAAGCTTGAGTTGACGACAACGGTGTATGTAGCTTCATGGTCGACACATTGTTAACACAATTGGAAATGGGTGTCATGATCTTGAAAATAAGTTATCTTCAATGCACCTAAACTCTTAGAGATTGAATTTTTTCGCTGAAGGACGACATTCGAATTTCCGATAGAAATATTTGCATGCGAGGTAACAAATCCAAAATTATGCTCACACCATTTGCCACCACATGTGAGATTTGTAGACTCGTTTAAAGAAAACTGAAATTAGCATTTAGCCAAAAAGCATGCTCTATGTTCAATGGTTTTTGTATTGAACAAACTCATACTTGGCAGGTGCATTGTCTCGCATCCCAAGGAAATTTGTTAAACAGTCAGTACCGCAGAGATGGCGACTTCAATTTATGCACCTGACTGTACGCAGCCGTGCATGTTTCTCGGTGTCATCACCGTCGTCAGAAGTATCATGCACGAATCATTGTTTTTAGAGTAAGAGATGACGGTACGCAGATGCGATTTTGCTGGATGACTACGCAACACGCCATAGTCAGGCTTTCTTGCGCTGACACGTCCAGTTTCGATTTATCAGCTGAGATTCGGTATGTCGCGAAATCCCGACAACAGACTTCAGCAAGCTTATATAAATATTTATCTAGAAGGTAATAATAAATATACGCTGGTAAACTTCGTGCGCACCTCAGGGATGTTTTGCTTACACGACGTTAGTAGCGAAGTGCGAAGTGATATCAAGGTGTTTGTGTTATCAACATGCATAAAAAATTGTATATAACTAACATAAGAGTAATTTGATCGCGCTACATTTATCAACGGCTGAAAAAAAGTTATATACTTCGTTTTAAATGGCTGACTAATATTTATTATCATAAAATATTGCAATGACCAAACAAGTTAGGCATTAATCAGTCATTTCGGTTCGTTTGGGTCATGTGGGGAAGGCACAAGGGCAGTGTCCTCCGAGACATAATAGTATGACAGTGATGTAGCTGTTTTAGAAAATAATTTATATATGGACTAACAAGCGTCACCGTACTGTGTCTTGTGGCGTACCTTGCTGTACACAGTGATGACCATACATTACATTACAGTCTTTGACTGCCGGTAGCTAACAAGGTAACTGCAATGAAATTGCTTAAATTCCTTTAAATTCCTACTGGAGTTACAAAGTGTGATTGATGTTAAAGAAATAATTATATCAATGAGTATGCTTGTGATATACAGATATCTGACAGTACAAGCAGACATCTGGCATACAGGCAGAATTACATCACGGATAGCGCACACGATTGACACGAGAGATAACACGCCTCTTTTTTATTTATTTAAACAACGATATACGCAATCATGTCAACAAAAAAATATGTTGAGCATGTTTACTTAGAAAATGATCCACACCTGGTTTTCCTGCACTTTTTAGATCCAGGTGTCGTTACTGTGCAATTTGTGCTCCAGTATATGATGTGATTAGGAAGGATCGCAGAAATTAAGGTGGGGGAATTGCTATTTTTATTGATAACTGAATACAGTACACATCCATTACTAGTGTTCAGGGCAATGAAACTGCTTTGTGCAGCCTTTATATGAGAACGTCTGAATTGATTTTCGTGCTGTTGGCTTGTGCTTTTCACGTGACCTTAAACAATTTGTCTGTGTGTGTAGACGTTCACAGGGAAATAGGAGGTCATCCCTCATTCACTAAATTTTGCGCTCGTCTCTTGTGGAGAGTGAACAAATGTTTGATGTGCCTTCCGGGACTTCGGACCATTTGGTCGTTCGCTTCTCTATTGCTTTAGGGACACTTAAGAGGAGGTCTACTCCTCCTCTGTGCTCAGATGAAAATCCCTGTCTTTCTAAAGCGGCAATATCAGTGGGTCACAAGATATATTTGCATAATTTATGACCATCGCTACAGTCCTAGTGTACTTCCAGAGTGTAAATTTATGAAGATTGAAGTTTTGAAGAGTGGGAAAACGCAGTGAGTCACTAATTTCACGCCCACAGCGTTAATGTCTTCGTTTTGCAAGGTACTAGGGACACATTATATCTATAAATGAGCAGTTGTTTTTTATGGCGTATTGGGTTTCCTAATGAACATCAGCTCGGTTTTCGACATGTGCGGTCAAGAGTTACACAGTTCGTGGAAGTCATACATGAAATATACGAAATATTAAACTGAGATGAATAAATTAACAATAGTTCCTTTTAATTTTACGAAAGCTTTCAATAACATGAACCATCAGAAACTAGAACTTATGCTCCAAGCCGTAATTGACTGTAGCAATATACTTCAGTGGATTCAGGCCTTACTTGTGGATCGTAAGCAGTTAGTAAGCAATAAAGAGAAGTCGCAAATTTGTAAAGTGCAGTCAGGGGTCAAACAAAGGTCGGTAATCAGCCCATTGTGGTTTGTAATTTATAATCTTGCCATTGCAATTATGAATAACCTATTACGCGGAATTTCCGCAACTGGTTATTTACACGATATTTATCGAACGTGTTACTTTGTCTGATACCCTTAGGCGAATCATAATAATTTATACTGAAATGGTAATTTATGAGATGACCAGTGTAATGCCCAGAGCTAAGTGCTTAATCCGGTATTTTTATAAAGGAGAATTTAATTAACGCCTCATAAACCTTTGAATTCTACAAGACTCAAGAACATATCGCGATTTATTTTCACTTTAAAATGTGACTCATGACGGTTTATTGTATGGGCTCATAGGCTATCAAGCTACATGGTTACATTGAGTCACTCACTGTGCTTTCGTGAAATGCTTCAACCACCTTAACAGTACAGCGTTATCTGCAATAACGTTTAAAGCCTTACTGTTATTTCTTTCCACTCGCACGCATCGGAAAGTACACTGATACATGTGCACGTTGAAAGCATCAGCAGGCTAACAGCTAATCAGGGTTCAAAGTTTTAGCCAAGTGGTCGTTTAGACTGTTTTTTCTCTTGAACCCCCCAGTTTCTTCAAAAAGTGAATAAAGAAAAAGACCAAGTTTTGTTTGATTGAAAGAGTTGTCGGTCAACGAAGTGTCGTACTCCATGGCCGAGGAACTTGCTAGTAGAAAATTGTCAGATGTTTGCCACGTGCACACTAAAAGCTTAACCTAGTTAAATGAGCCTTCAAAAAGGCAAGTCCACTTGTCAAAACGTTGGCTCCTGCTCTCACCTTGTTATTGTGTTGCTCATGGTCTTGAATTTCCATCTCCAGCCTTCCCCGTGTTTTCCCTGGATAACCAAGGTAAAGTGCTTCACGGAACTAGTAGATATTGTCAAATTTCTCATAAGTGCCTTGGATGTCGTGAGTACCCGGGCTCCTGCTTTCATTTTGCTCTCGTTTTGCTCATCATCTTGAATTTCCATCTCCCGCATTCCCCGTGTTTTCCTTGGATGTTGACAATCAAATCAAGGATCAGTAGAAGCAAAATTCTTCTTCTGGTACTTCTCGTACTTCTCGTAGCTTGTACGGAAATTATGTTAACCTCGGCCCGGAAGATTAAATGATTAGACATTTTTATCTATTGGACGTAGATGTTCCGCGATTTTATTCACCAGAAGAACGTTACGCTACCAGTGAAAGCACTGTGCTACATTTGAAATAACAAAAAAAGAAACTCAGGTATAAAAAACACGGGTATAGCAACGCAATAATTGGTCACTATAAATGAATTGAATCTCTACACTCGACACCAGCAGTGTTCGCTTACCCCGAATGTTTCCGGAAAAACAATCGGGAAGGCAAACAGAATCATCGAACCTACTCGAAGCGCAACAACATGATGAACACGGTGCGAATAGTTACCGTACTGTGCAAGTCATGAGATGAATGAATAGAGATGAATGATTACATATGGCAACTATTGCGGCCACTCAGATTATGTAACACTATGCAGCTATGCACTAAAGAAACCGCTGAGCATCTTTTCTCTGCCCCTGCTCTCGCTTCGACGTTCAAAATCGGTCTCGCCGGGGTGCACTCTGCTAGCTAGACGATCAACTCTTTAAAGAGGCGAAAATCTTGGGTGCATGGCATCAGTAATCAATCCATGAATCAATCAAGGACATCTCTACAGAATACATCACTGAAATAAAAGTAGCAAGATAACAAATATAGTACCACAATGCTGAAAAATGTATACGTTACCACATTATGATGTCGTGGTAAGAAATTTAAAACGCTTTCAAACCCCGCTCTGGTAAACCTAGTAAAATCAGTGGATCTTAGAAAACACTTATAGGAAGCGTGCGCACGTGCATGGAAACTGACTCTCCTTTTGCCATCACCTTCATTAATTCTTTCAATTCAAATTCCCCTTTCACCTTTGCTCGGTAATCGATCAGACCTCCGTCTGGTTAACTTACCAGCCTTTCCAGTTTCTTGGTTGGTTTCTCTGTACATGCATGTGTTGTTGCACTATTTCAGCTCTATCGGAATGAGGAGGAGCCTTACAAAATATTGGTTAGAAAAATGCGTATCGTGCATTTTTTGCGAACAATTCTCGTCTTTATCCACATTTTATCAGGAAATAAGAATACCATTAGAAAGCTAACCTTTGGCCGACTTACTGAAGTGCATTCCATTGAAATTTTCCCTTGTGGACCAAACGTTAACGAGACCTATTCACCAGTGCAGCGTTTGTACGCTGCAATAGTGAATAGGTGCGCTCTAAAACCATTCCCATTTGTCTGCTGATGCGTACCTAACAAAAAAAAAACCTTGTTCCAACCGTTAACTCGATTTATTTGTTTACATCAAGAGCAAGACGGTGACAGAGTGTGGTGAAAAAACTATTTATGCGAAAATTTATTTATGCAAGAAACGAATCCCACACGCCTTCATCGGATTGGCGCGAAACTGGGCGGCCGTCCCTGTAGCTCTGCTGAAACCTGTATGGAAAACAATATTACGAGCTGCTGCGTACGCGAAATTTGATTTTGTACTTCATGCACTCGTTTTTCTTGTGGACTAGACAAATTATTCTGTAACACCGAGAATAGTGGCGTACATGTTTGCAACAGAAAGAAAATCCTCTAGACAGTTTCTTGGAAAAACGAATTATGGGTCGTTATGAATCTGAAAAACAACAGATTAGTTTCCTGCTGGAGAGCTTATTCGAAAAAAAAAAACCCGTACGGTAATGTTTTCAGGAATTAACAAAATATAGGCACGCTGGCTTTGAGTTAAAAATGCTGTTACATAAGCGCAGAGCAGTGCTGTGCTCGCAAGAGAGAGAGAGATAAAATTTTTTATTTTGATGGGCAAAAAACGTACTGCTCAATTTATTTACAACTGTTTCGAAAGTGGCCTCGTGGAGGAGTTTTCTGATATAATCTTTTTTCCTCACTTGTTTCTTTCCCGCCAGCAGTGTGCAGGAAGCATATGATTCGTGCCTGTCCAATTGATAATCATCCGTATACATATATCTTACATGCACGAATTTTGTCTGCGGTGAGTGCTGTATCATGCTAAATTCTGGCAACAAAAACAAAAATATTCCAAGTGCAAATAATTGCTCTTTCACGGAGAACAAAGGCTCATCTGGAAAGCAGAAGAGTTGACGTGAAAGACAGGAGTTTGGAATCTCTCTCTAGCGTTTAGGCTTCATAATAAGGTATGCGAAATGAAGTAAAATAGAGTAAATACAGTAAAAACTCGTTACAGCAATACTGAAGGGGGAGGGCATAATTACTTCGTTATCTCCATTACGGCATGTATTGCAATCATAATCTTTTTGAGGATTTGAAGGGTAACTTCAATTACTTCGTTATATTGATTATTTGGTTATGTACTGCTTCATTTTGACTAGGTTTGACTTTCTATAGCGTTCTTAAACAAGCTGTTTTGATGTTGACAACTCAATAAATAAGGTGACGCTGCGATCGGCTATCTTGCTCTGATCTAGTTACCTAAAAAATTACGATATAATCTTGGACCACGTGAAGCGCTTAGCTCAAGATAGAGTAGTACAAAGCTACCTCCACGCAAAATTACACGTTTGAAATACGAGTGGATGTGTGACAGTCGCACATCAAGCTATTCATGATACCGAAAGTACAAAAAAAAAGATTGGCGTATACCATCTCACTATGACTGTCGAAGAAAATGCGTTCGGAATTGAATCAAGACAGCTACACAACGTTTTGCCACCGTCGAAACGAGATACGTATGAGGCATGTACTGCAGCTGGATGGCTCTTTCTCGCTTCCCGAAGAACGCTCGGCGCCACCTGGTGCCGCAGCCGTGAAGCCTGCGCGCGGCCTTTGAGATACAATATCGCGCCTGTGCATGCGAATGCTGGGAAGCGCGTCATGCGTTTCCCAGCTTATGGCCGACGTAACCAAACGCGAAACATTGCCACACCAGCGAGAAACGTCGTACGTACTTCCATAAAAAACACTGCAGAATTCGCCTAACGCACCGGTGAAGGAAGTTGGTGCAAGATGTCGGACATCCCTTTTGCCACAGCCAATATATTATCGCCTTTACAGCTCGCCGGAAATGCCGCTGAATCCTGAACGTTAAAAACTAGAGTGGCACGTCAGCTAGACCTCAAAGATTGCGTTGTGCCCGCGGAAGGCCTAATAATTTCGAAGGTATTGGGTTGCTACCGCACCAGGTGCACGCATCGTATGTTGAGGTGCTATTTAAAGGCTGATCATACCAGAATCACACAGGTAACAGTCCTACAGCTTTCCAAGATTTCTCGGATAGTATATACTAGTAGTGTAGCCAAGCGTTGTAACTCTGAAGTGGGTCGTCCGCTCCAGCACCTTGAAGTGGGTCGTCCGCTCCAGCGCCTTCTAGTGAGTCGTTTTCTTCGGCTCTCGAGCGCCGTTCGTGCTGAGAGTCCGTGCTGCGCTTTTTGGACTGTCGCTCTTGCGCTGCTTTACGTGCCGTCAATAAACACCCTTATAGTAGTTATAGCTAAATTAGGCGAATCTGTGGTGTTTTCTGCATCACGATAAGCAAGATATTTCGAATGGGCGACATCAGGGGGATGAATCACTGACCTCGTGAGGAGACAAAGAATCGTGTGTGCGGTTGGAACAGTTATTGGAATCGAGTGCTGTGCCTTAGACAGAGGAGCCGTGTCTTGATGCTTCTTTCGTGTTTTCCAAGCAACAACATCGATTCTTCTAAACTAATCGAAAAAAATTGTATACCGCACCCTAAACGCCGGCCATGATGTTATTCTACTTCATGTATATGTCATCTAGGCTAGCAGAATTCTTGGTCTGGAAAACGAGATCATTACAGACCACCTGGCGTCGAACTATGGACGTGTGTTAGATTGTCAGGAATCATTAAAGTCACCTTGCGCCATAAGCCATCACAATGCAAGCCAGTCCGCTGTATGCGTTTCTCTAATTCGAAACAGCTACGACCAGAAATATTTGGTAGATTGAATTTACTGAATATATATATGACACTGTGACCACAGTTTCACAGAGGGACCACGGAAAAGCACGGGCAAGTAGGCTGAGGAGCGCCTGTTATTTATTTATTATTGTTATTATTTTGCAAATACGACGAACCATAATTCTGGCCTGAGCAACAGGGACTAAAAATGCCTGCTCTCCCGTAATCGAGAGTGTGAAATGGCTACCGGCAAAGCAGGTCGGTTGTATATGATACTGGCCACAATGCTAAAATGGGTATAGTGCACGTTCGCAAGGGCACACCCCACCACATCACACCAAACCACACCACGCAGCCATCCGCGGCGCGCCGGACGCTGCCGGCCTGGTCACGCAGCGTGGCGCCATCTCTCTAAGGAGGCGGCGCAAAACCCGCGCCGCGGAACTCGCGGACCGCTGGCGTTGAAACGAGCACAGGCAACCCTGTATCAGCGCCGAAAGATGACAATCAAGTGTGTGGTGCCCTGTATAAGCCTTTGGAACGTAGCTATTGAAATGACAAATAAAATTCAGCGTACTAGAAGTTACAGCTTGAGTGACATTGTGAACAAACATTAGGAAGAACTCGGAAGAGAGAGAGAGAGAGAGAGAAGTGACTTTATTTGCACCCGTCAAATAGATGACAGGGTAGAGGCTTCAGCCTGAACCCACACTCGAAAGCAATATTTTTTGTAACTTGTTTAGGCAGCAACTAGCGGATGTAATGCGGTCCTGTACAAAGGGTTGTGGGCCAGAGACCGAATTTCCTGAACTTTTCACTGGTTGCCCGGATGATCTCGTTTTGTTCTCGCAACGATGCCCGGATGTTTTCATTTGAGGGGCCGGATAACAGCTCTGGCGTCTGGCTCAAGGTCACTTGAAGGTCGCCGACAACTTGAGCTAAAATCATTTCATACTTAAAAGCAAAAGCATGTTTGTATAACACCACGCCAACGGAACACAATAATACAGCATCTTAATAAAATAAGTCATATTAAGTCTGCAGTAGAAGAACATGCAGGCCAGTCGTGGTGGCGTAGTGGCTATGGCGTTGAGCTACTAAGCCCGAGGACGCGGGATCGAATCCCGGCCGCGGCGGTCGCATTTCAATCCGGGTAAAATGCAAAAGCACCCGTGTGCCGGGCATTGGGTGCACGTTAAAAATCCCCAGGTGGCCTAAATAATCCGCAGTGCCCCAATACGGCGTGCCTCAAAATAAAAACGTAGTTTTGGTACGTAAAACCCCTGAATTGAATTTTCATTTTAGGAGCATCTAAGGCAAGAAATGTACGCTGGAATAAGACAAAAATATTCATCATCGTTAAACACAATAAGCAGAACCAGTAGCCGCACAGGGAACACACAAAATACAGTAAATTCGTACATGCCTTTTCGGGTAAGGCATGTGCGAATAATTCATTGTGCTCCTTATAGAGACCATAAAGCGCCACAAATTTTCAAATTTTTATTAGTATAACCGAAAATGTGAAAAAGAAAATATATATAACTCTGTCGTGGCTCTACTTCATGACGCTTTTGTATGCGATTTCGCAATTTCGTAACCAAATATTTGTTTCGTTGCAAAGAAAGATAGATATCATTACTCTATGCATCTGCGAGAATGTGTGTGCACACATTTATGCAAATATTACAATTGCAAGCGTACCATACAGTGCTCCCCAAAAGTAACCATTGCAGAAAAATGAAAATGAAGAAGAAAAATAAACATACTTGAAAGCTTGAAGTGCTAAAACTATAAATGCTCAAAACACGCAAAAGAGAATATCCTTTATTGTTTCTTGCTTGCGTACAAAGCTGGTAACCATTCAGAATAAACATCATGGTTGGTTCTACCTTCCCCAACCTATCAACATAGCGAGCACCGCGGCAAAAGTATGCAGCAAGCCCTCAAAGGTAGCGTAATGCGCGTCCATTTGCAATTTCTCGGGCCACCTTGAGTCATGGAAACACGGCTTTTACTAACGTCTTCCCGCGTATTCCACCATGCATTTCTCAGAGAGAAGATATGATTATTCAACTGTCAAGATGCAATCGAAAAGAAATGAATTCAACATTTCCATGAAAATGCAATTTTGTGTTTTACGTTGGAAACATAGCAGTCAATAGTAACGAAGGGACTTGAAAAGCAATTTTGGGGATGAAATGGCTCCGGTTCTCAAGCCGACAAATTAGCGAAGCGCATTTTCGTCGTCAAGTCCTTCCGGTATATGTCCACCCATTTTCAGAGAAGGTGACGTGGAATAGATAGAAAAAGATTTGTGTAAAAATGAAATCAGGAAAGTTTTGCCTGCAGTAGACAGGCACCCTTAGCGCTAAAATGACAGAGAGCCCCATAAGATGATGCAAACTTTTTTTGCATTAATTGAAACAGTGATGACAGCTGCCGCGGACACGTCTTCTAGCTTCATTCCTAACTTTGCTTAGAAGGAATTGAGACGCCAGTTGCAACTGCTTGACGGAAGAAGGCGAAAATTTCACCATTACGACAAATTGAACTGGACTTCTCTTCACCGCTCATGCCATTTTATTTGAAATAATTTAGATAAGAAACGAATATTTGGCTTACATTTTTTCAACTGGATAATTGAACGCGTTGACAAATCAGTTTTTGAAGAAATGGACGTCGACCGATTAAATATGAGTTACCGTGAAAAGGTGAAGCAGAATAGGGCTGCAGCCAAAATAGGCGGCTGTTACAAATTTCGTCGTAAAGGTTCTGCGCAAAGCACAGTGATACTACATTGCTTCTCCGTACTTAAAGGCGACAAATAGAATGGTTGGTCAATGAAAATGCAGGCTATCGTAATTTCTGACCAAAGAGAAACAAGAAGGAAATGGGATGTTGCTAAACAACAAAGGCATTTCAAAGCAAAGTTTTTTTTTTTTTGCTTCATCCTTTCACTTTTACTTTTCAGGTGCTGGTTGCTGTATTGCAGGAGTAGCTCATTCTTGACTTAATGTAAGCACGCATAAGTTATAGTGCCAACAGAGGCAGCCTGGGGCATCAGGCAAGGCACGTAAACTTTAATGTGAACTTCAACACAAACATGCCGTCATCGTCACGTCTTCGCCGCCATTACGTCGTCGTAATTTCATCTCCTTCGTTCCATTGTTATTCTTTGTTCTCATCTCGTCGTCATCGTACTGCGGTTTTCATTCTGTAGTCATGTTGTTGTCATTTTGTTGCCGTCAAGCCACCGTCCTCACGCCTTTCTCGTTATTCCATCGCCATTGTCGGTATGCCGTAATCATGCGGTCGTTGTACTTATGTAATTAAGTTTTAATTATGCAGTCGTCAAAATTATGTATTTACGCATTGCTAATCATGTCGTTGTTATTCCAACGACATCATGCTCTCGCCGTCGTTTCGTAGTCGTCATGCATTTGTGGCCGTACCGTCGTTGTCATTTCCGCTTCCTTATCCCAACGTCGTTATGTGGTCATCGTTAGGCAGTTATTGTCAAATAGTCGTCATTGATCCTGCGCCGTCATCCCAATATCGTCGTACCATTTTCGCCATACCATTGTCGCCACGCAATCGCAGTGATAGCGTTTGTAGATAGTTCAGCCGTCTTCTTTGCAGGTGTCTTATTGCAGTGCTCTTTATTCCTTCGTCGTGGTGCCGTAGTAGTCGTTTCATTATCCTGATTATGAAACTTTGAGTTTTAAACACAGCAAAACAATCAGTCCTTGCACGTAGTCGTTGATATCAAGTGTAATGATTACAAATTTTTGCGTTTATATCTAATATTTCATTGAATATGGTTGCTTTGCAGAACAATAAGCCAATTGAAGCTAACACAATGACGTTTATTCAATTCCATCTACTGGCCATCATGATTTACTGGCTCATCCGCCATATTGTTACAGCTCTCGTAGGGACTAGGGCTAGAATTCTTTCTCGCAATTTCTGTACAAAAATCTACAATTTGGTGGCCAGAGATCTGGAAATACCGGCTATGGATTGCACCAGCTGACAATGTGATGAAGGAATGCATGTCTGATGTGCTCGTACGTGTCCATGGTAATAAATCACTAGCCGCCTCTCTGTTGCGGCATCTGGAGCTATAGACCGATTAACAAAATAGGAACACTACGTTGGGGCCTGGTCGATCGCTAATTTGTCAAGCACCTAGAATATCCGCAATTAGGCAAGGACTGCATAGCCTAGGGAACAACATGCCATTGCCAAGGTATTTCGGTGAAACAGCGATATGCTTCCAAAAACAAACAGAAGGTGTATGCACAACTGACGCAGCACAAGCGACGCAGTAAAACCGCATCGATCTATAGCATGTTGGTATCAACGCGACGCCCAACTTCAACGAAACTATACAAAGTAAGAAAAGTTGTTTTATCGGCCTTATAAACTTGTAAACATAGGCACACTGACTAAATTAACAAGCATGGTGTCACACATCCACAAGCAAACATGAACGCCTTTCATTCAATGACCGCATGAACTCGCTTTCGAAATGCTGGACTGAGTAAGTGTGGGAGCACCACTGAGCGAATTGACCTTCGTGCCGGCGCTCACATCAACGCGATCTAAGCCGCGAAAACACAGGGAGGACTGATTCTGCCCCCAGACGCAGATACAGCCACGGGGGTGGACGCTCGAGATGGCCCCCCTCCCCCTCCTGCATGGAGCCTCCGGTGCGGCGAGAGCGCGCAGCCGCAGTAAAGCGCGGCCCCACTACCTGCCCACGCTCCGGGGAGCCTTTCGGCCCGGCGGGAGCGCCGACCACCGTAAAACGCGGCCCCTCCACTTCCCTACCCTCCCTTCGGAGCATTGCGCGCGACTGGAAGACTGCGCACTTCTGCGCGAGCCACGATTGCCGGCTCACCATCGCATGCTTGCACTCGCACATACAGCGTACGGCACACGGCGCCGATTTTATCGCCCGTGGACTATATACGAAACCTCACGGCGACCGCGATGGTAGAAATGCGCCTAGAGTGCCCGTATAATTGCTATCACAATAAAATGTTATTCTACGAACATACAGTGAACGACCAGTGTTGGTCCAGGACGCTCGAATCCAAACAGGATATTTAACGGAAATTGGTGTTCTAATGCAAAGTGAGAGAGAAAGTGAGAGGAGGCACATACAAATTTGCTTACTTACGCGGCAATTTTGGAAACGCGTATTTTGTTCTGTTATTCACGTACAAAATAAACCTCTCACACCACTGCCCTTTTGCGGCGGTAAAGAACCCCAGGTGGTAAAAATTAATCCGGAGCCCTCCACAACGGCTTGCCTCATAATCATAACTGGTTTTGGCACGTAAAACCCCAGAAAGAAGAATGGTCTTTTCTGGTCATCGTGAATCTACTGACTGCAAACTTTAGGTTTGGTTAGCTCCTTGATTTTTTTTAAAGCAAGGCCTTTTTTTAGGTTTATAGGAATACGAAAACATAAGGAATATTGAATGCTTACATATATTCGGACATGCGTCGTACTTGTGTGTGCACAGCTCTCTTCACCATATTACCTCGTCCTCGTGAAATCACTGCGTCGATGTCTCACACTGTGCAATCTGTCTGAATTTTTTCCAGCATTTCAGCATAGCTTGTGATCGCTGTAGTGCATAAACCTGAACATTGCACACCAGAAAGTTGTGACCAGCGCGGTGTACTAATATGAACATTTCATGCAATTACACGACACATAGGATGAACATAAACTAAACTGTAGAGATGAACATTAGCTTTCTTGCATTCATTTATCGCTTCCCGAAAGCTTACTTCAGAAAAATTCCATCTTGTGCATTTATTTCCAATAAGAATACCTTCATACAGCTCGCGCATTTAGCCGTCGCACGTAGCCCATCTGCAATAGAGATGCGGCTGTAGCGCATCCAGGAGAAACGACCGCTATGTAATTGGTTCATTACACTCCTAGTTTCCCTGAATTTACATCTTCAATGGATAGTTGCCAGTAAAATATTCCACAAACGAGAGATATGAACTAGAACATAAGAAGAACACTAGAAGTATAAACTGTTTGACAAGAACACTAAAGTGATATGCTGAATGGTATTATTAGAATAGCTGAACACATGACGAAGGGAATATTTACAGATTTCATAACCTTCAACGGATGTTTCGTCACGGCTTTCCTATTACTGTGGCCTACGTAGGCTTGTCCTCACTGATTATTGTACCGTCCCTTCAGCGCTCAATTGCCCGCGGCCATCACGTCGTCTTAAACTGGACCACGCCAGCAATGGCAGCGTCTTGTGAGACGGTAAATTGAATGCAAATGATGCAAGGAAACAAAATCGGCAACACCCATATCACAATGACTGTCGAAGGTAATGTGTTTAGCATTGAAATAACGTAGCGGCATAGCATATTGCCATTGTCAAAGCGTCATATGCATCAGGCGTGTACTTCAGCGCGACTCCTCTCTCACGCTTACCTATGAACACGCTGAACCATCTATGCGTGGCCTCAGAAATGCCGGGCGCGCCGGTGCGTGCGAACGCTGAGAAACGCGCCATGCAGCAGCCGGGCTCCTATCTCACGCTTCTTTCTGGACCCGCTGTGCCATCTAGTGGCGGTGCCCTGAAGTCCGCGCATGGCCTTAGAGACGAGAAGCGTGGCACGCCGGGGCGTGCGAACGCTGAGAATTGTTCCCTCGCTTGGGGGCACATACTCAGTGGGCGATGTTGGCGATATGTGCATTGAAGAGCGGCCCATATCCAATGCAATTGTGGGCTTGAAGAGCCCATGTGACGTGGGTTCTATTCCGCCAAACGTCTACCTCTCTTTTTCAGTGCAATAACCATGGAATCCAAGCGTAAGCAGGGCTTCTTCTCCATTATCTGTCCATTAGAAAATCTCTTACTAAGGTAGAGCGAACCTTCCGTACATTTTAACAGCGGAGCTGTTTAAGCTTTTCGTTTCCCCGCGTAGCGTTCGCAAAAACACGCCCAGCGAAGAGGTCACTGCGCGTTGCCTAGACACCACCCGCCACAGCGGCGCTTCGCTTCTCCTAGCTCCGGCAACGCCGCCGCGCCAGCAATCGTCACTGCTCGTTTTATTTTTTCTTGGTGGACGCAATGAAAAGTCAGCCCTCGCATTACACTGCGCGTTGCACTGCGCGTTGCATAGCGCAGCTTGCAACACCGAGACTGTGTTTCAATGCCGACACCGCGTTTCACCGCGTTGCAATGCCGGCAACGCGTTCCAGCAGACCCCCTCCGTCAATGCGGTCGGCCAACAAATAACTTACCCAGCTTCGCCCAGCCTTGTCATTGCTTGGCGCCGCAATTCTTGCTTTGCTTAGTCATGACAATGCTTTGTGAAGTTTGTCCATGACGTCACACTGATTATAAAGATCATGTCGCCGCGACGAGGACACGTGCAACTCTCGTACCATTCGCACTGAGTAAATGTAACATCGGACGACCCAAGAAGTACGAGACTCCCGAGGATGAAGCCGCTCAGCTGAAAGCTCGTTGTGTCGCCAGCCGTGAACTAATGCGGCGATTGCATGCTAATCTTGAGTATCGCGCCGAAGTCGCTGCTGCTGAACAACGACGAAGGGCCGAGGATCCTGAGCTCCGAGCCCGGGAAAACGAGCGTAGGCGACAGAACGACCAGCGACGTCGGGCTAGTGATCCAGGCTACCGAGTCATGGAGAATTTCCAACGTCGAGTCCGTCAATCAACGAGTGGCGCCGTTGGCCGATTCCAGCGGGAATTACTCGGCGTCGAGTTTGTACACAGCTTCCGCGTCTGTGACCGGTTTTGGTTCGGCACCAATCTCTGTACTATGAGCTCGAATTATCTATGAGCTCGGTTATCACCAGCTCCGCTGTCTCTCCAGCCTTGCACAACTAAGTGCAAGCTGCGCAAACCTTTTCTTTTGGCGTAGGCTTGTAATTTAGATATGTGGCAGTCTGGGCACGTTGGTATTCCATTTTTAAAAGCTGTACAAGCGCAAGCAAAACACGGACGAATAAAGGCACACATACGTACACACCCAGGCGCTCCTTGCAAGAATTTATCGTATTTTTGATCCCGACGCTACTTTTGATACATCACATGATCTGAGCGCGTCAGTGCGCAGAAAACGAAGGTATTACGAATCAACAATCTACACGAGCGAGGCTGGCACATACAGAAAAAAAAGTAATCTAGAGGGCGGAACATATATTTGCGTGATAGATGTCTCAGTGCACATTGGATTTCACTGCACGTAGTAAGGCCAAGATTTCGCCACAGTAGTCTGGCGAGAACAAAATTACGGTAGCTAGGTGGCTGAGGGTTTTCAGTATTCTTGTATGCTGTGTGGCACGTTTATTCTAGTATATGTGGGAGTGTGCTTGGGCGCAAAACCTTTGCATTCTCTTAACACCCCGCGTCGGAGGAAAAAGGAAAAATGAACCTATGTGAGGCGTAGCAGCAAAGTGTTTAAGCCAACTTACTGTATCAGCGAAAGTTCCTACAATGTAATGTTATAACAGCTGCTTATTACGTCACATATTACGATGAAATCTTGACGAAACAATAAAATGGAATCAATAGCACACTGCGTGGGAATAAATAATGCCGGAAAGAATGATCACTGCTGTGAAGCAATGAGTGGCGCTCACGAAAAGACACGGTCTGAAGCACGTTTGGCATCTAACATGCCTTTGCAGCGGAATGCATTTATCAGCAAAACAAACATCGCGCAATTATAACAATTACGGCAGAATAGAAATTACATGCACCAAGAGAACGACAATGACAACAGTATGGCAAGAACGCCAATGAACATGATAATAACAATGGTGTTTACTTTATTTTTAGAAATGATGAAAGAAATTTCTGTGCGTAAAGTCATGCTGGCAAGCGACCCCGCTCCCTTGGTAAACGGTCTATGAGTCCGTGTGTAGCAATGCGGACTAGGCCAATTACCACACCCTATTGAAATTTAGTGTTTCATCTTCTGTTCCCTGGTTCTATCTAGTTCCCTCGTCGTATGCGTTGGCGTCACCGTTCTGTTTCGTATAAAGTCCGAGTTCAATAAAATCGCGACCGTTCGCCGTGTGCTGAAAGATGCGAGCGAAAGCTTGCGAGGGTGAGCCGAAGATGGTGGCCTAATGTGGCTGTGTCTTCTCGCGCTCGCAAGGGAGGAAGGGGGGGGGGGAGGGGGGGACAGCGCATGCCGTGTTATCACGCACGCATGGGCTGGGGGTGGAATGGGAAGCTGTGCGCTGGTGAGAAGGGGAGGGGGGGTTAGAGGGTAGTGCGCATCTCCTCCCTACTTATCTTGGAGGCAGTCTGCGGTGGGTTCGAAGGCTAGGCGACTTCAGATTACTGATGGCTTCGTGTGCGCTCGGTTCTTGAGCGCCTATACTTCACTTTGAAACGAGAGGCTCCACTAAGGGGAATTCGCTCGCCAGTGCCGCCGCTGTTCATCATGCCAGCGTTCTGACAGCGAGTGTCCGCGTTCATTGAGTGAGAATTGTTCGTGTTTGCCTGCGCACGCGTGATAATGCGCTTTTTAATTTAGGTAGTAAGCGATTGTGTATAGTAGTTTATGCAGCTGATAAAATGACTAACCTGACTTCGTATTGGTGTCTAATTTTTCTATCGTAAGTAATGCTTCGCCTTTCGGGAGAAACCGTTATCAAGGACAGATGCCACTAGACATCTTGGAATGCTCACCCGTGATATCACGTTCTCCATCTGGAACACGGGAACTTCTCCAAGCAACCGGCTGCACTACCTAGACTCTTCTCTACGCCTTCGAATGCCAGCTGGACTCTGCCTTCACGAAGCTACCCTGCTTTGCCGAATATGGCTAGGAGTGGCTTTTACCAAGGCTTTTGCTTTCCGAATCGGATGGGCCGACGACGCCTCGTGTGATGACGGTGGTAGCGACGAGACTCTGTGACTGTCCTTGCTACAATTTACAGAGACGATCGCTCGCAATCGCGATAGCGCGCTTTGGCCAAGGACCTCTAACAGAGGAACTTGTTTTACAATGCAGCCACCACAAGCAATCGCAGCGGAGGGCGACGAGGGCACTGTTGCAGTTTTTAAGGGCAACAGGCTTGGACAAGCGGCTGTAGCCTGAACAGATGTTTATAGTGCTGCAAGTGCTACTGTACAGTGCGGTGACATTACGCGGTGACAGTGACCGACTGTGATTGTGTGTCTGTGCTCCTTTCTTTCTCTATCTCTACTTTCCTGTCACTTCACCTGCCCCTCCCCTCTCTTCCCAACGTAGGGTAGCATACCAGATCTTCCCATCAGGTTAACCTCCCTGACTTTCCCCTTTCTTCTGTCTATATCTCTCTCTACTTACTTTAGCTTGTTTGTGAGAATTAGGTGCGGCCTTTGAGCCTTGCTGTGGAGCGCCACAATGAAGATTAACTTCTTCGGACAACATGGTTTTTCGCAGTAAATGCAGACCTAATATTTATGGTGCGCTCGCGTATTTCTCGTTCGGAGTTGTTTTCACTTAGCAGACTTGGTCAAGATCATGCTGATTGAAATAACTACTAGTTGTGAACAACAAAGGTTCTATGGTTATCCTGACAATTAAATAGAAATGAATAAAGAGTTCGCTTCAGAAAGTTATTAAGTATATGCGTGTCCTGTTGTTTTCTTTCTCCTTGTCTTCCGCTGACGCTGTTAATATGCAACAAAATGCAGTGAAGAGAATAGCAGTCGCATAAAACTGGAGGAATATATACATATTAAACAGAGGTACCGTTCTCCTAACTTTGAAAAACTATCACGGCACATGCTTGCAATAAGAAAATAAAAAAAACATGACACAAGTATACTGCACTACGATACTTTACGATCAGTGTTCACAAGAAACTTACACATGAGCATGTACTAAAGCGAAATAGTTTCTCATGATTCCGCGCATATCATAGTATGGTGGAGTATTATAAAAACAATGCACAAGGACGGCAAGAACGTCATAAAATATGCATGAGAGAAGCTTCTCCTGAAAATAAACTACTATTTCAAAGCATGAATGATGGTACCAGGTTTCTTTATTCTCTGTGCCATTTTCTTCCATGCGCAATATGTAGTCCGTGTTAGCCCTTCATAATAACATCCGAATGCTGCTTACTTTGATGGACGTGACTATCTTTCTAAAAGCCTCACAGACGTTATTGCACGGCCCTGTCCAGTTTTGAACAAAATTGATATCAAGGAAAGGACACGCGCGTGCAATGCAAGACAAAAAAATGTTCATAAAATAAAATCGAGGAAATTGACTTTTTCGAGCGACACCCTGAAGTCAGTCGCTGGAGCGATGTCCTACCGAAAAACACTTTTTTTTAATTTCGGCGTGGAGTTCAAGTAAACATAAAATGTTCCTATAGAAGTGGCGGACGCGTAGGTGACAAAAGCTTGGACAGGAACGCCAGGGAAGGAACCGGAAATGAAGAGCGGGCGACGTGCTTCTGGTCCAAAAGCGGAGGAGAGCGTGGCGCCAATTGATTTTGTAGGTCCAGAAGATCCGAACCACATATAAGATTTCGCAGTGACCGCACGGCAAGTTCTGACAGCACTGATTTTATTTACGAGTGTAGGACAATGAACATGACGGTCAGTTCAGCTGGACAAGTCATCTAATGCATAGAACAAATAACCAGTGGTCTCTTATATATCATGTGTTTGGGAACGAATAGAAAGAAAACGCAGCTGGAGGGGCAACACGTTGAGCATAATAGGAGACAGCGCTGCACTTGTTTACGAGACGCACAAAAGGAATACGAATTGAACTAGCGCGAACTCCAGCTTTAGTCACAGGTTAGGGTTAAATTCGAAAACAAGAAACTGGTTCACAGGAGCATCGAGGATTGCAGTGAAAAACAGTGATCGAACAAAGAGTGTTGATAAAACTATAGTTTCGACAAGAGGACTTGTCGAAGACTTGCCCTCACGAGGAGAAGCGCCCTTGTCGAAACATTGGCTTCAGCGACATTTCTTGTTCTACAACTGGTAATCAAGTTAGGGTTCGTGCGAGGAGATTAGGAATTATGCAAAGAAGGAGCCAGATGTCGCACGACAGGTATAGTTAAAGATCGACTGGTGAAGTCTTCGTCCTGAAGTGGGTATATTTTAAGCTGATACGAATATGACAAAGTAAAATAGGTAGAAACCTAGAAATTAGCATAGGAGCGCACCTACATGGACAAGTTTGACGGACATATTCAAGTTAAAAAGCGTGAAAAACATAAACCTACACACAGGAGAAATACTTTGAACCACGCGAACGAAGTCGTGCTAGTTGGCGATGATCCTGTTGCACAAAAGCTTGCAATAGGAAGCAGCACTGCTATGGAGTAAATAACACCCTCACATTGCTTTTTTTTGGCGGAATAGTATATAAAGACATTTTAAATAAAATATCTAGTCATATTGCTCAGCGATCCTTTGCGGGAATGTTTATGATAAGGAACATTCTACATTTCAAAACCACGTAGTTGTATGTGCGCTTTTCGTACACTATTGCAGTCCTCCACTACTGCAGAGAGCGATTAAGCTACGCACCAGCACACAAAACACTGAATAAATCACAATCCACCACTTGGCGACTACTTCAGACGCGAACTTTCCAAACCCCGTGCTATACCACCGAATTTACCCCGATGCATACTCCCCACTCTGCAAAGCCTGCGAGGCCCGCGCTGACCTCGATCACATCATCTGGATATGCGCGAAAGCTACACCCACCAACACTCACCACACTAACACACATCATAACTACGGCCGAGCAGTGGGAGACTTTGCTGCTCAGCTTGGACCCAGAAGAGCAGCTCTGGGCCGTCCGGATGGCCGAAGACGCCGCCAGAAAGCAAGGGCTGGCCGCCGTCTGAGGAAGGGGAGGCCTGGGGGTGAGTCTCCCAACCCCGGCCGCCTCCAGACCCCATCATGGACACAATAAAGTTTTATCTCTCTCTCTCTCTCTCGGCTTTGCAGGGAGGCTCGGTAAATCTCTTGCACAGGACGGGGCATAGATTCAGCGTTATAATATATGGCGTCATGTCCGGTTGCGTCGAGTAAGACTCCTGAAACACTAGCGTGATCCGGCACATACACGCTGCGTTGGTTAGCGTATTAGCCAAGGAATGCGGTATTCGGCACGTACACAATTGCTACCCAGCTCACATTCATTTTCGCTGATGCTTCAGCAGTGATACCTGTACCAGAAAATCTTCGAGTCTCTTTAGAATTGGCTCTCAAGTGCTTAGCGTTTATGCGAGCAAGTCTTTCTTCTTTAAGAACAACCATGTCAGAACTTGTCGCCGCAATAGTAAAGTAGACCGGATTTCCCCTGTTTTGTTTTATTTCGTTTCTCATCAACATTAAGAAACACAAAAACCAACATCATGGGCTCCGGACTATTCAGCACAACTTTGCAGAGGAAGCCCTCTGTTAAATGATAGGCTCAGTGGGCCCATAATAAACGCGACTGATTAATTCATGGTGTTTATTTTATCAGGGCAGCAAATAGCTTTATATATTCTCCTGGCGGGGTGCACCTGGATAACATCTGACCACATCAGTTTGTTTAGCGCTCCGACGAAATGCCGTCAGCGGGGCCGTGAATTGAGCTTGTGACCTTGTCTTCAGGGGCAAAGTGCCGCAGCCACGTTACCCATGCTACAAAAGCAACGTCTGTATTGCAGTATCACTAGATTATCAACATAGCATGGCCTGCCGGCTTGCCTCACTCAAGAAACTATAATTCGCATTGGAAAACCCCTAATGTGTACTAGTGAAATCATCAGCCCCAACCAATTTCCCACTGCACATTACGCTGTCCTAGGGATCGGTCCAGTATACTATTGCGCTGTGTTCTTGATTGGCTTAGTATTGATTACAGCCACAACGGGACAGACCTCCTTTACTAATGTACTGTCTCTGTGAACGGCTCAATTCAAACGGCATGAAAACGACTCTTGGACTGACAGAAAACCAGAGGGCTAGGGAAGGGGCTGTAAGAAAAAATAATACTTTGTCATTAGACGAGCACTGGGAGAAAATTATTACGGTTCCCATGAGGCAGGAAATCTGGCGTGATCAAGCGATGGTACCAAAAGTGACCGACGGCGCAAAGAGTAAGAACACCTCAGAAAACGCTCGGAGAGGTTCTCAGGGAGACTCCTGTAAACAAAGTAAATTAAGGGCTTTGAAAGGAACATTTTGTGCATTGGCGTCTCGGTGTGAATAGAATCAGGGCCGCCGGCGTGCGAGACGAGCACGCTTCGCTGACGCCACGGCGGCTCCACGATTGCGGCTGACTAAAGGTGCGTGTAGTGCGTGCGTCATTACACGCATCATGTCGCCGCCACCTGGCTGACTAAAGGTGCGGCCTAGTGCGTGCGTAATTGGTCACGTGTTGGCCCAGGGGAGGGGGTGGCGCCATGTCTTGAATGTTGACGAGTTAGAACAAGTTGGAGTGAGGTGACTAAAGATGCAGCAAAGTGAATTAAGCTCGAATCACGTCAATGAAGTTGAATTAAATCGGAATAAAGTGGATTAAGGTCGGTACAGAGTTATAGCACGGTGGAATAAAGTTGATTAGGATGGATTAAGGTTGGTGCCAATTATTGCAAGATGGATTAAGTGGGATTGAAGTGGATTTAGGTTGGTGCAAATTAGAGCAACGTGGATAACGGTGGATTAAAGTGTATACACATGAATTAAGGCTGGTACAAACTAGAGAAAGGCGGATTAAGCTATAGTTTTGAAGGACACGTGACAATGTATGACGTCACATATCATGGACGTAATCAATTAATTGGAGATCACGTAAAGATACTTAAGTGACTGTCAATTGTTATCTCTTTCTTATGGGTTCATCAGGTAATTGTCGACCCAGTAATTACGCGATGAAGCCTCAACTTTCCCAAGAGTGCTACAAATAATTGCGTTACCATTTATTCGACAACTGCAAAACGCCCGCCAAGAGCAGGGTGCCTTCCTCACTGGGGTAAGGAGAAGTGGGAGGTACAGGGAGAGGTTGATGGCAGGTGACTATGATATATGGTACAATGAGCTACTATATACACCTTGTCGAATACGCGGATGCGCGCTTTAGACACCTTACACGCAGGGATAATCTTGATCACATAAAACGTTATCGCGCTAACACATTTCGCACTGTGTTCACGCATGCATGAAAATACTTTTTCCATAGGTCCTAGAGACGACCGTCTTCCCCAGTATCACACAGAAAGGTCAAGAGTAATTTTGTGGTGCGTTGGGAATGGTCTACTCTTGTCCCCGCAGTTAAAATATTTCCTTCCGAAAAGGGGAGGGAGTCTCAGCTGTCAACGCTAAACTTAAGTGTCTTTCGCTTGGCCGCATATTGAGGGCACAGGCAAAGTATTTGATCTATTGTTTCGGGAGTGTGATAGACGCGACAGTCAGGGTACCGTGTCGTCCGATGTTGTGAGGGTATCTCCGATAGTATGCCACGCCGAGCCGTAATGGATGGATGAGTGTTTCCTGGCCCCTCCGCTGCCGAAGTGGAAGCCGGAATCGCAAACCAGCGTCATGTCGATGGAGGCGTTCTTTCCGATGTTCTGGATTGTCCCATTGTCGCGCCATAGAGGTTTCGATGGAGTTATGTGGCAAGGCTTTGATGTCACAGCGGGAAGAATGAAGTTTTATAATCTTCCCGTCAGCGTGTATCATTCCTGCCGCCGCGTCAACCTGCTCATTTCAAGCGATTCCACAATGACTACGAATCCATTTCAGCACGATGGTATGCCCGGATTGAGACGCCTCAGCAACTCAGCAAGCAGAGCCATGATGTCGTAAACAAGAAGACTATATGCGCTTCTGCGATTCATATAATTGCTTATGAGTTGCAGCGCCGGTTTTGAGTCACAGAACACTGTCCATTTTTCGAGGCTTTGTTGCAGTATACAGCGGATTGCTTCTCGAACGCCGGTCAATTCAACTGCTGAAAGACGATGTTCTTTGTCCTATAGTGAACGGTTGCGTGATCCCCATTCCAGGTACCATGTGCTACTGCGGAAGATGTCTGTGTTGCAGAACCATCCGCAAAAACATGTTCGGTATGTCTGCACATGTATGCAATGTAGGATAACATGAAATGCTTGAGCCCAGCAAGCGACATTTACGACTTCTTCGTTATTCCGGGGATTAAGTGCCTCATCGTCGGCTTTGCCACCGTCCAGAGTGGCACTTCCGGTATGCCATGCGGTGAGAAATCCGATGGCAGTAGATCTTGATGTGAAAGCACGGCTTAGTATATGAATGTGAAGGCAAGTGAGTGGTGAAGGCTCGCACGAAACCGAGAGAGCAATAGCTAGGTGTATCGACAGATGTTTTGTTTGTACAGAAGAAACCTGTGACGTAGCTAGCAGGCAGGCGCAACGACCGGATAAAAAGAAACAATTTTTTGTCATTTTTCGTCAAGCCACTCGTTTCATGGCCACAGTAATGAATGACAGTTTTTTTTCCTATATAACAATATAGGTTCATGACCAATAGAATTATACGTGTCTGCTAGATCCAGCTAGTTTTCTGTCGTCGTAGGCAGAGGTAAGCAGCTATATCTATGTCGCCATGGCCTGCAACAGGTCTATAGGATAAATCCACTGAAAAGACAACCACCATGCCGGTGAATAACAATGTACGCACTTGCGCAGTGCGCGACTACTCGACTACAGACGAGCTCAAGCGCAGAGGAAGTACATAAATGGCTCAGTGATGTAGTTCGGCATAAAGCCCTTGGATCTTCGAAAAGTAGCGGATGGTTTTCATCTTGCCGCTGATCTACGTGATTCGACGACAACTTCAGCACGCCCCCTGATGTGGGCCAGGAGCCGCTAGCACGTGCGCCGCACACGCATTGGACTTATCTTTTTCGCAAATAGGAGGCTGGGAAGAGTTGCGGGTCACCCCGCGAGCATATGTTTGATTTCAATGATGCCATGACAATCAATACATTCCATCCTAATCTCCTCTCTCTGGATATATTTTGTTAATGTGGTACGGCGTGGGGTATGTACCCGTTTGCAATAAGCGCAGCGAGACTGCCTGAGCCCTGTTTAGCTTTGAGTAGTGGCAATGGGGATTGCCTGCGTCCTAGATAGTAGTGTTTGGTTATCTCATTATAAGTTATTAAATGATCTCTGTATTCCCCGGTCTGATGGTGAACGGCTCGGTTATGACTGTCACGGCTAGCAAGTCCTCGTGCCAAGTCATGCGCAACCTCGTTGAGGTTTACCTGAGTCTCGTCCACTTTCCCCATATGTGCAGGAAACCATCGGATTTCTGTTCTCCTAATACTAATGTTTTCAAATAGTTTAGCTGCAACTCCAGCCTACGTAGCCTTTATCGAAACTTCTTATAGCGGCTTTGGAATCACTGTAAATGAAGGCCCACTTATTACTCCTGATGGCTAGAGCAATTGCCACTTGTTCCGCCACCATGGGTTCCTTGGTAAAAATAGTGATAGCATCTTGAGCTGGTGCCCGACACTTTTTCCTCTCGCCATGGGCGTCTGGCAGTGTGTTGCGGTGAATTTACGAACACATAAGTTCACGGCCAGAGAATGCCAGTTAGCGGTACGTCGAGCATCCCTTCACCTGAGGCGAGCAGTACCCCGAGCCTTTTCTCGTAGAGGACTGGAAAATCAACCTGAAGTGTTAGCCGAACATGCGATTCGCTGACATGTTTACCTCGTGAACACACCCTTACCTGCCCTCCGTGGTGGCTAAGTAGATATGGCGTTGCGCTGCTAAGCCCGAGTCCACGGTATCGAACCCCGGCCGCAGCTGCCATACTTCAATAGGGGCAAGATGCAAAAAACGATGCTGTACCGTGCCGTGTACCGTGTGCAAAATAATTTTGACGCCTGGGACATACACTACTGGAGCAATGCAATATTACCGTTTGCACGGCATGCGACCTTGCCACTGGAGGGACATATGCGCACAGCCTGTTGAGCTAACTGAGCACTGAGGGTGCAGGCGATTGACACCTAACATCCTGATCGAGAACCTCGATCACGCTTAAATGAATTCGGATTGAGCAAAGTCACGATCGCAAACTTCCGTGTAGCAGCCCTTTATTCGGATCTGGCTCGGCCACAGTTGTAATTGCCCATGTGACAGGTTCATAAATAGATGTGGAAGGAGGTTTAAATGTTTGCTAGCTTTGCAGTAGCAAACCGCTGTTCACATAGTTAACACTATCATGGTGCAAAATATCGAGTGTCAAGTGCTCGTTTTCATCACGTAAAACAAATATGAGCGCACATGTTCGTGCGCTTGCCTTCTGTGATCGCGCTGAAAATTCCATTATCTAGGCTGGAAACTTCAGAATTAACCTGCGAGCTGATAAGAAAAGCGAAAGTGAAATCCGCAGATTCTGTCGGCGTGTGACGACTGCCCTTGTCGCGACGGAATGCCAGCACCTGCGTTTGTTCCCGCTTTTTGTATCTTGGGAAATAGAGAAGCCGATCCCACTAAAGCCCCTCTATATAAAAGGTGGTGACACTCTCCTCCTCCGCCTTCCCTCCTCGTCGTTTCTCCTCTTTTTCGCGCTCCTTCCTCGACCGTGGCGCTGCCTACACCGCTTGAGTAGGGAGCCTACATGCAACGCCGTTTTAACAACGCCGTTTTACAACGGCGTTGCATGTAGGCTCCCTACGCTTGCGCGTAACCGACTACCTTTAGCAGAGTGAATGCACGCATAGCAATTCCGTGCGGTTTAAGCGTTCGCGTTGGCGTTCTAGCTCCGAGTAACTACGTGATAGCCAACGCCTCCTGTTCAGCATATGATATCTATGCGGAGGGTTATATATATATATATATATATATATATATATATATACATACATAGACACGTGCACGTTTTCATCTTTCACTGGTGACAGCTTTTCTTAGGCTACCAAATGTTAAACATTATCGTCGCTCGGCGCAGGACGCGCGTGCATGAATCGGAAGTTTCTCGAACGTTGTCGATGCTTCTATCCGTTGTCTGTTGTCACCGGTGCTTATGTAATCTGAATGTATGAGCGACGCGAACTGTCTAGTACTTTCTAGAAGACACGAGGGCACCAGGGATTACTCTGGAACCTTCGATGACTCATGTAGAAAAGGCGACGCGTTTCGCCGCTGATCAGATTTCGACGATCGCCGGCTGTGTCGCCGCAATCATTGTGCTTCGAGTGCAACTTGCTTTTGTGCGCCCAGGTTTGCCCAATAAAATGTCAGCTTTGTCATTCACAGTTTTGCGACTGTTTTCTTCACCGCAACTGCTACGTGACAATATATACAAATTCAGTGATGGCAGATTCTTTTTCCTGTTTTCATAACTATTTTTATAAATATCTAAACGAGCGGTAACGCCGTACCATGACGATTCCGAATGTATCGCGTGCACTACATTTGTCAAGGGTGTGTGGCAAGATCTTGTTGCGAATGGTTGTAAATAACACGTTTACGATCGAATGCCAACATCCTGGCCTACAGCAAATCCTCAGTAAGCTGAATAATCCGCTCCGTCCTTGCCACTTGAATTCGCGGCGCGTATAAGCTATGACGCCCAAAGGCTGGCGGAGGGTACGGACGCACCAGCCTTAGTGTCCTACAGCAAGTGCGTCTCAGAGACATAGTGTCCGTGCGAACTTAGTTGAACTAACAAGCAAGCGAACGACTAAACGAACGAGCAAACGACTAAATTAACGACGACTAAACCAGCCAGTGAACGAGCGGGCGACCGCATGTTTTCTTTGCGAGTGCTCCACCCCCGCATCGTAACCTTCATACACTTTAATGATCACGCGAATTAGCGCGTAGGTACGCCTCAAAGACATATGATGCTGTCGTTCGGCGACGAACGTACCCCGTAACTCGGTTTCGGGATAGCACGCACGCTTTTCATCGGTGCCTTTGTATCGAAAATCCACCGGGCGGCCGCCAACGACGAACAAGAACAAAAGAGGCAAACAAAGCTATTCGGTCTAAAGAAAGCTAGTAAGTAACCACAAAAGGCAGAGCTGCTTTCCTAAGATGAGTTTTTATGCGCGAGCCTCAAATGTCAAAAGGATTGAGCTGAATCGTAAAAGTTTCGTACTCACGTTTTCACACGCAGTTTCGCGGGCCCGCGAATTCAATCCTGTTGGCGTACAGAACGATTAAGCTTCTTGCCATTGCGGAAACTAATTTGGCATCCGAAAGCGCAGCAGGTCATGGAGATGGAAATTGCCGTGAAGCGACGTCGCACTTGACGCAAAAATAGTTCAGGGCGTTCGCAAACTAAAGCAACACGGAAGAGCAACGGCGCCAACATGTGCTCCTCGCCAGTCGGTAGACGCTTATCAGGCGAAAATGGCGATGGAGCGCGATCGTAAACAAACGCAGCCAGCGCCTGGCGGCGCGACGGCCCACGTGTTGCCATTAGGCCAATACCGACGCGGCCACGGCCTCAGACAGTGCGTGTGAGGAGAAGGCGGCATTCTTCAAAGCGTGACGCTACTTTTTACATTGAGGGGGTTTTAGATCCCAGTGCATTTCTTCGTGTGATTAACGCAATCAAGCACTCAACAACTCGCCATGACGAACCGGCTCGGCGGACGCGCACAAACCGCAAGGAAGGAAATTAACACCAGGGTACACAAAGCCGAGAGCGTGTGGCAACGTGCGTGCGGCGTGTTTTCTAGCGACCAAACATTCATGCGGATGCCGGATGTTCACGTGACCAACTCGTCGGAGTAAGTCGGGAGCAGTCCATTATTCTCTGCTCACAGAAAACGACCAAGCTTCCATATATAGTTTCCACAATCGAAAAGGCGTATAGATGGGCACGTATCTGCCCGTCTTCGCTTGATCATGCAAAGCTAAAGGAAGAGGTCGAAGTAAACAGCATTTTCAAAGACGCCGAACAAAAGGCGTTTCTCCCTTATATCCAACGGGCGCTTATTGTAACCGGCTCAATCAGTCGCTCGCCATTTAATTGTTTTTCAATTGGCACAAGGCGCATGACATTGTTGGAAGTTGTCGCTACTTTTCTAAGATCTAGGGGTATTAGTTTGGCATAGTCCACCCGGGCACTCTGCTGGAATTTGCAATGACATACGACTTCGCAAATATGTTGCAGCTCCTGCAATCACAACCTCTCCCTGTCACCGTTTTCCATTTTTCACCGTTTACCCAAGCGACACGTTTGTGGTGCCGGCACGAAAACATGCTAAAATAATTAACCCCACCTCGTTGCGGAGGTTGGCAGGGCCATGCTATATGTGGCGAACTTTCTATAAATGTCAGAACACTGCACTAAACTTGTGAGAATGAATATGCAACGCGCTCGGCCCACGATGTTTCTACACGCGCGTCCTACGCCCGCATCCACGTCTAGCCTTCACAGAGGTACTGGGAACCAAAGGTCGCCACGTGTGCGCTCAAGGTTATCGGGATTATGCGAGAGGTGGACACGGTTGCTCTTCACGAGCGCATCACGTGAAAAACCTGGCGTTCTTTTCTAGGAGCGGACTGCTCTTGCATAACTGAACAAGTAACTCAGCGCGATATAAAAGACAGACACAAGAAAGGAAGAAACAAAGACAAGCGCTTGTCTGTCTTTTATATTGCGCTGAGTTACTTGTTCAGTTATGGAAAACCAACTAGCCCAACAATTAACTATTCTAGACTGCTCTTGAAACGGATTGTTCTTGACTTCAACCAAAGCCAACGTCTTGGTCTCAACAAGTGAACGTTTTGGATTCATCGTTAGCACACTCGTGCAGAGTACACTTAGAAGCACCTCTAGCCTGGGTTGTCGCATTCCAAAGTCGGTCACATCGTTTTGCTACTTGCCTTTACTGGTAATTTTGCGCACGACAGATTCCCGGTATTGACTCAATCGCGCCAGGCCACTCTTACGTTTGGCAATTTTAGATTTTTATATACAATAACTCATCCTCAGCCTCCTGTATGATTTGGATATCTCTAATAATCGGTAAATGAATTAAGAGAGGCCTGGTATAGTTTGGTACAGGCTGTGGCCCCTAAAGGAATATAGTATTTGGGAGAGACAGGAGAAAAGTTGTTCGTGGCAGTTTGGCCACCTGTTTGGGCAGTTTGGCAAGAGGCAGTTGCTGTACACTCAATGCAAGAACGTAAGTATTGAGCTGAACATAAGAAGTCATTAGCACTCACCCTTCACAAACAGTCGCCCTAAGTCCCAAGCATGGAACAACCACTACGCAGCTTAACTTTGGCGCTTACAGGAGAATAGAAGCAATCACTACGTTGCCAGGCCGATAGTCCAGAAGTGAAGCTGTCGCATCTTTGGCAACCACAAGACGCTGTCGTGACTAATGGCTAAGTGTATGACCTTGTTATAACGATATGACAGGCCAACGACTGGACTATGCCGCTTAACGTCTCCGTCATGATAAAGCTTAGCAGAAAGAGCTACTCAGCTTCAAAAGATACAAAGCTACAAAGCATAAAGCAAGGACATAGATGATCCCCAACACATCAGAAAATATTTGAAAAAAGCATTACCGCAATCTTTGACTGTTTCTATACAACGAGTGGCAAAGTTGTTTCTGCATCGCAAGAAAAATGCACGAGTATTTAATATACAACACATCGGCGAACGGAATGAACCGAGAGGCTCTCGTGTCGGTTCCAAGCAATATCTGTTGAAAATAATACAATCCGTCGATTCGGTTAGGCGTCATTTGGGAACTAACATCTGAAAGCAACGCCATATCTAAAACAGTTGACCAAATGTTTAGCAGAATGAAGGCGAAGGAAAAAGCAGTCTCCGAAAAATGTTCGACGTTGGCGAAAAACAAATGTAATGAAAGGAACGCCAAGGCTTTCTCGCAAGATTGTGCTACTGGTTTGCAGGTTACTACGCGAGCTCCTTTGAAAATGCGCATTTTTTGCGTGATTGTCGTTCATCGACCGAGTTTCACTTTATATGTTCTACACGAAATTTAAGTTTGTGATCAATATGTCCTTGCAGTTATACCGCACACAGCACCCCCCTTACTGCCAGCAGCATTGCCACGAACTGAACATTTCTGTTTGTGTTTAGCCAATCGGTTGACCTTTTCTGCCACGGCTGATATGCGTGGGCTCGTATATTTGTCTTCTTCAGGGTACATTGCCGCTACTTCCAGGGCCAGCGACGACATGGAGTCAGGAACGGCACCAGCTACATTCGCCCCGTCCACTTTCCTAATTTGGCATTGCCGATTTAGCACCCCGGACAAAAGCAGTCCATTCAGCGATAACATGCATTGCGCAACACTATCGGGAACCGACTGGTCGCTCCCACCTGTCTACTCTCTATTCATCGTGCTTCTATCTTTGGATCTCGTCATCTGCACAGCGCTGCGGGGTGGACTCGTCCCTCGGCAAACGCAGGGACAATCATAGTGCCGCGTTTAACGTCACCGTGCAAAGCTATCGTAATGAACTTCGTATTGAACTTCATTAATTTGCACTGCACCTTCAGCACAAAAGGAGTGCGTGTTAACCAAGGAAAGCTTTTTGCGCGTTGACCTTTCAAATTCATTTGCATTCCTAATTGCAGTCTTGGTTCCTTCAGTTTAGTAACTTTTGAGGCGCATCCATTATTAAGATTGTCATCATAACGGTAGACACCCACGTCTCAGTGATTAAAGGATAAACGAAAACCAGTTCTGGGAATACATTACTGGGGCCTGCGCAAACGGTTTTGAAGATATTGGAGAAAACATGCGCGAAAACATATACGGTTATGACAAGCAGTTGCAGAATGTGGCAGCACACCTCTGAATTCACCGCACTTGGTATCTTCCTTCCGTCGTCTATGTGACGACTGCGTGGTGAGAAATTTTTGGCATCATGACAAATGCCCTGTGAAATGCGGGAGACTGTGGGAGGACGGAATGGAATCCATTGACAAATAAGACAGTGGCAGAAAAGCGCCGATAACGCTAACCTAACTTCATGAGAGGTCGTCTGCCGTATCAAAACTTAAGCGGACATCCCGAGTAATTTCAAACTTTCCTCAAAAGTTTCTTGCGAAGCCCCACAGGAATTTTATTGCGATAGAAATTATATGGACACTTAAACCGGATTTCTGCTGTCGGCGTCGCCGTCGCCGTGAGGTTCCGTATAGATTCCAAGGGCGATAAAATCGTCGCCGTGCGCCGTATGCGCGAGCGAAAGCGCGCGGGGGACGCGCGCTATCACGGAGGACGAGCTCCCCCGCGCGCTATCACGGAGAGCGAACGCACGGCGGAAAGCAAACGCGACCGTCGCGCGATAGGCCGTGGGGGTATGGGAGGGAGGGAGGCGAGGCGACGCTGTGCTCCGGCACCAAAGCGCATCTTGCAACCGGGCGTAAGGGTAACTTGCCACTCAATCTCCCACGCGAAAGCAAGAAAGCGGGAAGGCAGCGCGGGAAGGAGGGGGAGGGGCAGCTTCTCCTCTGCCAACAACTTCTCCTCTGCACAACTCCTCTGCACTTTGCCCGGTGGGGGCGGTCGCCCGCTCCGTCTCTTATCTCCACACGACTCTGACCCTTGTATGCGCCGTGCATTCGCCGCTCAGTTTCCTTTGAAGCGATAGAGCGCGCGAACCTTCGTCCTGCCCGCTGCGGCGGCAGCGCTTGCTGCCAGCGTTTGGACAGTCGTTGTCAGCGGTCATTCAGTGTGATCTATTCATGTTTGCTTGTGCGCACTGACACCACGATTGTTAATTCAGTTAGTAAGCGAATGTGTCCAAGTTTATGCAGCCGATAAAACTACTATCCCTACTCCGAATACATCTCTACTAATTTGCTATCGCCATCGATGCTTCGCCTTTCGGGCGAAACTGGGACTTTTTTAGCAGACAGAGAGAGAAAGGAACAGAAAGGCATCAAGCTGGGGAGAATATCCAGAGGCACGTCCTGTTTGCTACCCTGCACTTGCGAAAGGGAATATAGTGATAATGGATCAAGAGTGGAGTTAGAGAGCCCAGTATCTTCATTTCCGTACATGATCAAAGGGTGCAGCCGGTTCAACGCTGTCCGGAGAGGTTCATGCTCGACGCCGTGCCGGGAAAAGAGAGGCAAAATGTGTTCCATAGTTGCTCTTGTTCCACAAGAGTCGCACATGCATGTAGCCCACATTCTGATGCCGAATGAGTAGGCCTATGTAGGTGCTACCCCAAGCCACAGGCGGCATAAGAATCTCGCCTCAGAGCGGGAAACATTTCATGGCACTTGTAGACTTATGGCGGATCGAATATATGAAGATGACACGTCGGGAAGTTGGCATAAGACCAATGTTCGTGTGTCATACATGAGGGTTTCATGCAGGATCGCTTCTGGATAAGGGAATCGGAACTTGTCTGGCTCTTACAAAAGAGGAGCGGGCGGCTTATCGGCGAGATCATTACCAGGAAGCCCGGTATGTCCAAGCGGCGACTGAAATATAATTTCACGGCCCTTTATCGATAGCTTGATGGTGATCCTCTATTATATAATATACCAGCAGCTCACGAGTATTGTGATATACGACCTTCTACAGACTCGGAAGTGCTGCCTAAACCCCCTTATTCAGAAATGCATCTTAACTTGAAACACCTGCATGACTTGATTTAAATAACACTTGTCGTTAACGCACCGAAGAAAACGCAATGAGAGTCTTGGACACGTTTACGCCAGGTGTCACCTTCATGTCAAGTATGGGCTTCAAATCAGGATGCATTCCTGAATACAAGGGTTAGAGTCGCAAAAGACGACCAATTTCCGAGGTTGTTCAAGAACATCATTAAGAACATCAGTAACAGTACAAGATTGCGACGTTAATGACGTTTTTAATGTCATTTTGTACTAATGGCGTTATAATTTGCGCTCTGCGTTTGGCTTAATCGCGTTCACTTGTTTTCTGTAAGTGCTGAGTGTGGCGTTTACTACAGCCAGATGTGCATCGGCTGTGTGACATGCCTAGAGGCCGCGTGCCTTTGGGCAGCTCAGCCAACGGCCATGTTGCACATGAAGGTAGCTGAAGCCATGTTGAGCCAGGACTGTAGTCATATGACTCATATCCATACAGAGCACCGGTCATGGCGCGAATCCGCCTGAGCTATATATAGCTACGTGCGAATGAACTTACATGGCACGAGAACTTCAAATAACTGAAACCTTGGTCTTGAGGATTGTAAGACTGTGTGGCGCCTGTGTGGTATGCAGTATCAAAGGAAAGAGGTCGAAGCCATCAGGCGTGGTCTGCGGTTGAGCACTATGCTCACATCCTAAATTAAGCGTAATCTATTACGAAGTTAAACTGAACTGTGTAACATCTACACCGCTATGGTTAGCCCGCACACTTCTTACTTCTTGTGCCTTTGCTCTTGCAGTGTCCCCACTACTTCAGGTGACAATATGCCATCTATCAAATCACTTGCCGAATCACTGACGCGAGGTCGGAGCGAGCTGGGACGACGTCAACACTGGCAACGTTAGTTACGTTGGCGAGGCAGCCGAAATTCGGTGTTATACGCCGGGCTTTCAAGGCTTCAAATGTGCGGCAGTGCCGAACGATGTCACTTACGGATTCCGGACTGCCTTTTCAGATGAGGGACTGGTACACGTCATCGGTGATCCCTTTTAGAAGATGGCCAACTCTGTCCTCTTCTGTCATCTGAGGGTCCAGAGCCTTGCACAACTTCAGCAATTTCTCGATGTACAGTCGACCAAAAAAGTTTACGGACCACGGGATCTCAGAAAACGCTAAATATCCGAGCAGCCTTTAAATGTAGCCAGTAAAACCGTACATCACAATGTTCTTCGCATATACCAGTAGAGGCTGGAAATGGGAATACCAGGCTACGTTCTGAGGGTGCGGAGACATTCAGATTTTTTGTTAGATCCCTTTGTCCGTAAACTTTTTGGTCGATAGTACATGGTGCAGGTTTCGCTTCTTTTTAGGTGCCGGATCTCCGAAGCACTTCTTGATTTAGTCTATACAAACTTCTCCTACGTCGCCATGCTTTCTTCGTGGTTTTCAAGCCACACAAACGCGATTCCTTTGAGGAAGAAGCCAACGTTGTTAAGCTGGGCGGTGGCATTCTAGCCCCTGAACGGACTTGTGCGTTGGTAAAAGCTGATCCATCCGCCCACGTCTTCCCTGGCTTTTCCGACGAAGGTTCGTGGTTCGATGTAGGGCTGCCATGGGTAGCTGGAAGAAAGGTGGTGGGTTGTCGCCCTCGGAAGCCGCATCTGGTGGCAGACCGGCAATTGGGCGACTTCGACGAAGCTGCACTGATTGCGATTCTCCGGGCGGTTTGTAGTCGTTCTTCGTGGGCGACGTTATTTTATCCTGCACCTCCATCAAACCTGTTACGATGGATGGATGATGGATGAAGAACTTTATTAGTGTCCTTTAGGGCGCGTGCTAGCGCGCAGCGGGCCGCTCCCACGTCGGGACAGAAAGGCCGAGCCTCTCCACCGCGTCGCGGGCCCGTTGGACAGCCCATAACTGTTCTTCGAGGTTGGGGCGGCGCAGAACCGCATCCCAACGTGAAGAACTGTTGCTTTCATCGCCGCGTAACGCGGGACACCGCCAGAGCATGTGAGGTAAGCTCGCTAAGTCATTGCATAGTGCACATGTATTGGTTGTCTGAATTTCGGGGTACATTTTGTGAAGAAGTCGGGAGTTTGGGTATGCCCCCGTCTGTAGAAGCCTTAGTGTTAAAGCCTGAGGTCTATTGAGTTTACAATGCGGGAGGGGGTAGATCCTACGAGCCAAGTAAAAATGCTTAGTAATTTCGTTGTACGAGAGAGGAGAATCCCGATAGTCAGTACCCCCAACGTCATGCTGCCCGGTGGTACTCGTAGCTACGCGGTTGATAATCCCTCGTGCAGCATTATGTGCCGACTCATTGAGGTTGGGCGGGACACCCTCGATCTGTCCCATGTGGGCTGGAAACCAGATCACTGTGTGTGGCTTGATCTGCTTGCTTCCTAGTATCCCTAGGGCCAGCTTGGATATGGTTCCTTTGGAAAATGCCCGAACGGCTGATCTTGAGTCACTGTATATTGATGTCCTCTTGTCGTCCAATAAGGCCATCGCTATTGCAGCCTGCTCTGCGATCTCAGAGGACGTCGTCCGAATCGAGATTGCGTTCGTTACTTTACTTTCATGGTCTACGCTAACCGCAGCGAAGGCCTGTCCGTCGGCGTAGCGAGCTGCGTCTACAAAACTGTTCTCCGAAGCCCGTTCACGAGCCTTTTCCAGGAGGGCCTTCGCGCGCGCCCGACGTCTTCCCACGTTGTGTTCCGGATGGACGTTTTGTGGGATCGGGGCGACAGTGATGCGGTCCGGCTGCTCTCGAGGGATGCTGCAGAACGTTGTTTTGACTACTGGGGGGGGGGGGGGAACGCCCAGCTCCTGCAGGATGTGTCTTCCAGCTTGTGTGGTAGATAGCCTGACGAGCTGGGCCCTCTCCTGCGCTTCCGCCAATTCCTCGAGCGTGTTATGCATGCCGAGTTGAAGTAAGCTTTCCGTATGTGTGTATATGGGGAGGCCGAGGGCTCTCTTGATTGCCTTCCTGATTAATGCATTGAGCTTATCCCGCTCCGATCTTTGCCAGTTGTGCATGGCCGCGACGTAAGTGAAATGACACATTACGAACGCATGCACCAATCTCACGAGGTTGTCTTCTCCAAGGCCTTGCTGCCGGTTGGCCACTCTTCTTATTAATCTGATGGCATTGTCCGTCTTCTTAGTGAGACGCAGCACTGTCTGGTTGTTAGAGCCACTTGACTCGACCATCATGCCGAGAATCCGGATGGCATCCACCCTCCGAATATAGCCTCCGTCGTTTGTCCGTAGTTTGATGTCGCATTCGGTGAGTGGCTTCCATCCCTTTGGTTTGGGGCCTCTGCGCTTGGGTCAATATAGTAGCAGTTCCGACTTGTGAGGTGAGCACCGAAGGCCCGTGGACTCGAGGTATCTCTCGGTAGCATCAATCGCCTCTTGCAGGGCCGTCTCTACCTGTCCATCACTACCTCCCGTACACCAGATGGTAACGTCGTCTGCGTATATAGTATGACTGATACCGTCGATAGCAGAGAGTTTCCTGGATAGACCAATGATGTAGAGGTTAAAGATGGTTGGGGATATGACTGCCCCTTGTGGCGTCCCCTTAGACCCCAGCTTGATCATGTCTGAAGTCAGGTCCCCGATCTTAAGGGTGGCTTCTCTGTCTGACAGAAAAGATTTCGTGTAGGAATGGAAGTGCTTCCCCAGGTTAAGGCTCGAGATGGTATCTAAAACGAACGAGTGAAGAATGTTGTCAAAGGCCTTTTTCAGATCTAGACCTAGTATGGCTCTCGTGTCCCGCGTATTAGAGTCAATAATGTGATGCTTGATGAGCTTCATCGCGTCCTGCGTCGATAGTCCAGCCCTGAAGCCGATCACGTTGTATGGGTAAATGTCGTGGTCCTCCAGGTAGCGATAAAGCCTGTTTAGGATTGCGTGCTCAGCAACCTTCCCCACGCACGATGTGAGCGAAATTGGGCGGAGGTTATCAAGGCTGGGCGGCTTGCCTGGCTTGGGGATGAGAATGGTGTTGGCCGATTTCCACATTTCCAGAACTATACCACTGCTCCATGCTTGGTTAATGATGTCCTTTAGGAATTCGATCGACTTGTCGTCCAGGTTCCGTAGAGCTTTGTTTGTGATCTTGTCCGGACCCGGAGCCGATCTGCCGTTGAGGGCGTGGAGCGCCTGCCTGATCTCCTCAATCCCGAATTCTGCGTCAAGCTCAGGGTTCCCGGAGCCGTCGTAGTCAGGTGAAGGTGGTGTAGGGCCCGATGCGACAGACAGGTATTTCTTCACTAGTCTGGATAAAATTTCCTAGCTCGAATATTCTCGCTTGGCTGCGTGTAGGGTGCGCGCCAGTGTGTTGTGTTGGTTGGTTTTAGTGTTCGTCTCGTCGAGGAGATGCTTTAGGAGGTTCCAGGTTCCTCCGTTACGCATCTGCCCGTCGATCGAGTTGCACACCTCATCCCATTGCTGTTTAGAGAGGGCTCTGCAGTGTTCCTCTATAGTTCTGTAGATTTCTGCGGTCTTTTTTCTGAGCCTGCGGTTGAGTCTTTGTCCCTTCCACCTGGCGAGGAGGGACTGCTTGGCCTCCAACAGGTGAGCCAGGCGACTGTCCATCTTTTCCACCGGGAGGTCGGTACAAACCTCTTTTGTGGTAGCTTCGATGTCGTCTCTAACCTGTGCCACCCATTGTTCGAGGCTAGGCTTGTCCTCACTCTCCGTTCGCTCTTCCCTAATCTTGCGAAACTTGTCCCAGTCTGTGTACTGGAACATGCGCTGTCTCTTCTGCTCGACCTGGATGTGTGTGGCCAAGATATAATGGTCGCTACCAAAGTCTACCCCGATGTTCGTCCACTTAACCGCTGCGATGCTCCTGACAAAGGTGAGATCCGGTGTCGTGTCACGGCTCGACGATGTCCCGCATCTGGTGGGGAATGCCGGGTCCGTGACTAGCATCAAGTTTAGGTTTAGAGCCTCACGCCAGAGGTCCTCGCCCTTGTTAGTGTTGTATGGGTAGCCCCAGGTGTGGTAGGGGGCGTTGAAGTCACCAGCTATGATCAAAAGGGAGTCTCGCGCTAGTTGCGTGGCCTTGGTGATTAGGGCTTTGAAGCGTTGTCTTGGGTTTTTGGGACTACTGTATACATTTAGGATGAATATACTTGTGCGGTTCGCTCGGCTGGGGATGATTTCTATCATTATATATTCCACTTTACTTGCGGTCATCCTAAGGTCGTGAGTGATGTGGGTCAGCTTGTTGCTAATCAGTACAGCGACCCCCCGTCCTTCTTCGTGCTTCGCTACGGGCCTGTAGCCGGACAGCGTAAACCTGTTACGATGGGGTGCGTTTATTTAAAAGATGAATTTGATTGATGAAAAGGGGCCGCGCCGACACCGAGCCGCTCCAAAGACAAACGCACTTCTTCATCCTCTGCTTCCGTCCCTGCTGTCGCTTTAGCGTGACGATACCAAGGTGTCTACATGCCTTTCAAGTCATGTCATTAAATTTTCTAAAAGTTTTGTGTTTCATGGTAAAGGTGGGAGCAAGAAGTCGGGATGCGGAATTTTGAAACAACAGGTTTCAACTGAGCAAAAATGACATGAATTTTATGCATTCTAAATCTTTGGCGCTCCATGGTCAGTGCGACCAAACGATTGGCCCGTAAACACAAAATTTGTTTGATACCAAAGCAGACGCGGTGGCCTACACGTTGAGCACTATTATTTTGGATCGCCAAACCTATAGCTTCAGTATCGCCGTGACATCTAGCGAGATATGCGCAACTAAAACCAAGGCCGGCATGAGCCTCCGAGACGTCCGTCACTTGAAAGAAATTTAGGCGGCAAATATTCAAAGCGGTTCGACTTACTTCTACGGGGTTTCACTGTAGAATGATTGTCTTCTACGCGGAGGATCGTGGTTAGATATTTAGCTAAGATAGGTTTCTGTTCTTTTTATTAGTAATAATGCCACTGATTTCATGTGAGTATGCTCGTTCCCGTCACGCTGCAAGCATGCCGAAAATCTTCCATTAGCGTAAAACAACACTCGTCTTAAATTGGAGTGTGTTGATGTCGTTAAAACGCGTTGTCTAATGAAGGCATGGTGTTTATTTGAACCTGCACTCGTAAAAGACATTGCAAGATTCATTTCACCTCTTTTTAGTGCAATGAGCATAACACAAGATTTCAACTTAAACGTCGAATTTGTGTAGATTTATGCGCACAAGTATCGTAATAGAGACGAGACCTTTCGTATCTATAACGTACGTGTCTCGTTGGTTTAAAATTCATCCTAAATGGTGCGCAGTTGGCGCTAACTTATAGACTAATCATTGGGATCATGGAATAGAAATTTACCTAAACAGCCATTTACGTCATTTGCATGCATTTAATGCGAAAGTTCCTGCTATGCTCACAGAGCTCATATCACTGTTTCTTGACATCGATATTCTTGCAGTCATATTTTGGGAATATTTGCTCGCAACTTTCACACAACTTGTTCAGAATAGGAGATAGGTAATTACCCATATCGTCATACTTTCGTCACGTTCTCAGATATCCAGGCTTCGTAAAACATGGTGGCACCGCTTGAAGTACGTGATAGAGACTATTTGACTGTCACAGATCTCGGGGGTGGCGATGTTTACGAGATGGATTGGGAGACGCACAGCGCACAGCTTCTATGAAACATCAAAAATACACAGGAACTCGCATACCACCGTGAATATAAATAAACATAACAGTGTCACATTACTACGAACTAACAAATACAAAACTAAAATCAATTCTACAACTCCTTAAGCTCGCCATAGTCTGGCAACGTCCGCGTGAGCCACAATTGCGGAAAGGATAGAACAGGCTTACTTTCCGACGTAGAGTGTGTCCTCGGCAAAGTCCTATATCACCTCGTTCAGTCCGTAGCCGGTGCTCCTGGCGATCCTGATGACGTCGTAGTCCTTTTTACGGCCAGTGCAGTTTCTCTGTAGACGTCACCTTGTGTCCCGGTCGTCACTGCTGACGTGGCAATAGGCCAGGAGGGTTAGGCCTAGCCATGATAGGCCTTACCCAAGGAGGTTAAAAAAACGCCAGGACCTTTTCCTGCCGTGAAAATGGGGGTAAGCGAAGCTTGTCGTATGTGCATCTGACGGTCGTGGTGACTTTCGTTCTTCCTCTCTCTCTCTTTCTTTCTCCTTCTCTTTGTTTCTCTCTCTTTCTGCCTTTATTTCTTTCTCACTCTCTCATTCTCTCTTTCTTTTTTGTCCCTGGTATGTGCGATTGAGCTTGGACCCTTTCTGCAGAATCGCCAGGATCGGCCCACTTTTCAGTGTGACACAACCACCACCTCCGCCTACACTTGTGAGCCTATAAAGCTTCGTTTAAAAAAAAATTGCTGGAGTGGCAGTTCCCGTAGTTCCTTACCAGCGCATGCGAAGCCAGAGTTTGTCTATACTTCAATCCTAAAAGAGGGCCGCGACAGCTGAAATTGGCTGAGAGCACATTTTATTTTGATTAACTATTGTAGATGTTAGCCTATTTCTAAAATAAAAGCTTGTGGTTTCTGGCATAAATGTTGACTTTGGCTGCGTATTAATATCTTGATGCAAGCTACAACTTCACATCACGTTTATGCTTCCTTCTTAAACCAGTGACAGAAAGAACGACGTTGAACAATATCTGTATGGCAAAATTAACGTTCCCAAATGGCACCGAGTACGAAGAAAGTGCTTCGTACAGTCCCAGATATTCGCGAACCTTTCTACTTGCCTATGGTAAGATGGCGGCGGTCAGACTTAATTTTTGAGGTTTGATCTCCGCTCTGAGGTTTCGTGTTACCCGGTGCTAAAAGCCTATGTGGCGCCCCGAAGACTGTCCTGCCTGACGTTGTTGGCCTGCCTTCGAAAGGGGATTGCAGCAGGTGCCAGGAACTACCGTGGGAGACTGCAGCAAGTCCGAGGAGCCTCGCTCGAACGTCGCCGAGGTCGACGGCCACGCCTCGGAATGCCTGTGTCATGGCCTCCGGAGTCGAACACCCGCTGTTCCCGTTGCCGGTACGGTGCTGGCGAGACAAACTGCACGCGGACAATGCCAGCTCAGTGCTGCTCCTCCGCCGATCACTGCTCGGGTCACGCGCCTCGAGCGCTCGTGCCGTTTCGAAAGCCCCGCGCTTTTCGTCGTCATCATTCTTCGTTAGCTGCATGTCCCTTACGCATGACGCTGGCATTACTCACCTGCTAGGTAAATACAGACAATTGAGGTTCTTGACTTCAGTGCGATCACATTGCATTCGGGGACTATAATAAGTGCTACATTCGCCTATACTGTAACTTCACCACCTATCATATTCATAGTAGTCTTCAATGATACCACGATGTTAGTGTTAGGGATAGGTGAGTGGACGACATTCGTAGGGCAACACTGGCCAGTGCCAGTGTTGTGCTACGCTTCGCAGCAAGGTTTAATTTAGATTGCAATTACAGGGACACTTGAGACGCTCTTGCGCCGCCACAACCATGGTGTCTAGGTTTTGACGGCGCAAGAAGCCTGGGGTGGCAGGTATTGGAGGTAAGAAGTGATATGCTGACGATGCAAGGGGGAGCCGAGTGACGGCTACAAATAATGAGTGTTGTTTAAAAAGCGCGAGGTTCTAGAGAGGCAAGTGATGGGAATTTTTACTGTGAAAGAAAACAGCAGCGTGAAAAAGAATAACTATGTTGGATACATATTTTGGATGACTTTGTGTTTGGAATCAGTTGTAAGGCGTACTGCGTTGTAGCCATGATGGTGGCCGTTCTTGTTATGGCTATTGTTAATTCGTATGAACCTTCACTGAACGCAGGAACCGACAAGTCACCTGAGTATTCTTTCAAGCTACACATGCACCCGGTAACACATAACACAGCCACCACTGACGTGATCGAACGTGCATAATGTGACGTGTAGCTGATATATTGACACGTATGCCGACAGTGGACAAGATGGTGACCCTATAGTAATCGGGAACACGTTGTGCCGATGATGTACCGCGAAGCGTAATCGGTAGCGACGGCGACCCATTTATTTCCGGAGCCCAAGAGAGGAAACGGACCAAGAAGATCTAGACCAACTAAGAAAAGGACATCCAGCTGGAAGCGCAGAGGGCTTCTTCCAGAACTGACAGGCCGTAGCGTAACGCCGCACGGAGCGGGCAAGGCCCGGCCGAAAGAAGCGACTGCGCACGCGGTCTGTGTGCGAGATGCCCGAGTGCCCAGCCAAGGAAGCGGGATAAAGTTGGCGGAGGACAATCGAACGCAGGTGTGATGGGATGACGAGGAAAAGGTCAGAGCCGTGGGGATCAATATTACGGCGGTATAATGTCCCCTCCTTGAGGAGAAACATCGGGACAGATGCGCCACCAGGCGGGGACTCCAGCTGGTCAATGAAGGCTCGTATAAGACGGATCTCGGCATTGCTCGTTGTCGATTTGCCGACAGCCTCAAGGCTGTCAAAGGCTATAAGTGCCAAAAATAGGAGCACAGCCCTACGAAACTACGAAAGTCCCTTGTAGACATCACGACAGGAAAGTTCGTAACGGCGTGAATTCTGTCCGGATCGACTCGGGCGCCTTCTTGCATCCACGAGGTGTCCAAGGACAGTGATTTTGCGACGAGCAAAATGACATTTTGAAGAGTTCAACTAGAGACTCGCCCGGCGGAACACGCCAAGGATCGCTGAAAGACGATCGAGATGCGTGCTGAATGCGGGCGAGAAAACGATGACGTCGTCCAGATAGCACAAACAGGTGGACCGCTTGAAGCCTTGAAGCAAAGAGTCCATCATTTGTTCGAAGGTGGCCGGCGCCTCAGAGATACCGAAAAGCATCATCTTAAGCTGATAAAGACCGTCAGGGATAATAAATGCAGTCTTCTCTCTGTCAATGTCGTAGAAATTTGCCAGTATCCGGACCGTAGGTCGATAGAAGAAAAATAGGTGGCACCATAGCGGCAGTCAGGAGCGTCATCAATACGTGTCAAAGACAAAACGTCACTTTTATTGATTTTGTTCAAATGGCGATAATCTACATAAAAGCGTCACGTTGCATTCTTCTTGTTGAAAAGTGCGACGGGAGAAGCCGAGCGACTGCAGGAAGGCTCCATAATGCCCCTTTCAAGCATCTGTTTTACTTCCTCTGGGATAACTGCTTGTTCCGACGCGGAAACACAATATGGATGTCGCTGAATAGGGTTCGCATCGCGATTATTTATGCGATGGGTCAAGACGGACATGTGGCCTAAGGGTCGATCGTCACAGTAAAAAATGTCGCGGTAGCCTTCAAGAACGCGGAAGAGGGCTTCAGCTTGAGCTGGTGTAAGGTGAAGGGAAACCATCTTGTCAATGTCGACGCCACTGGCGTGGGAGGACTTGCGCGGTTAGCGAGAAACTGACAAGGGAAAGGCAGGTGCGGTTGCCAGTAATTGTCAGCAGAGTGTGCGGAACGGTAACACCAAGAGTAAGCATAACGGGCGGAATTGGTGCGACTATGCAATAGCCGTCAGGCAAATTATTCGCGCGTTCGACAGGCAATTTCTTATTCGTGTGTACTTCTTGCTGTTGTCCGTTGTCTTTTTCGCACTAGTTAATGATGTCTGAAGTCTGTAACAAGCACAAACTAGCCCAACTGACTTCTCTAATTGTTTAAGGATGCAAACGCATGAAAATGCTGCTGTTGCTCCTACTATACAACCACGCTTACAAGTCACCATAATTTCTTGAAAACTAGACTGATGATGCGACATGCGGATATGTTACTGCGTTGGCATTTCTAGGGCACTTCACGGAGTTTCCAGGTGCTACGTATCTATGCGGGAAGCTGTGTTGTGGTTCGAAACGAACCCTAGGACAAACGTCTATATATGAGTATGTGGCTATGTTTATATACGTACTGCTCTTCAAGGAACTTTTTCAACTACATGAGTCATTTTAGGTACGGGAGCAGGTATGTTCCATTTCGGCTGGGCTGGTCCTCTACGAATCTCTTTGATGCCAACTTGGGTCACTGGGTATGTGCTAGTACGTGTGTGGCGCCCTACAAAGACAAGATAATTTAAATTTCTCCGATGCTGGCTGAATTTAGCCCATGTTACACGCGTTCATCAAGGACAGCAACGATGCTTGAGCAGGCTACGCCACAAATGAATTGGGTATGTAATACCTTTCAATGAACGTCTTTGGCGCCAGCGCTTTTGCGAGCGGCGCCTTGAATCCTCCGGGTATGGGTCGCTCTTCAAGGAACCTCTCTCCAGGATGGGTCACTGCGTATGTGCCACTGGGTGTGCACAACCGCGGAAGCGATTCAGAGCGTTCGCAGGCACCGGCGAAACACGCTTCTCATCTCGGATGCTACGCGCAGCCCTCTCGACAGGGCCACTAGATAGCGCGGCGTGTCTAGAAAGAAGCTCGATTGGCGAGCCCGGTTGCCGCAAGACACGTTTCGCAGCGTTTGCACTCACCGGCACGTCACGCATTTCAGAGGCCACGCGCACGCTTCACGATGGCGGCGCTAGATGGCGCCGAGTATTCTGAGGAGTCCGCATCTCCCGTCACGAGTGAAGCGGACGGGAGCGGACGTGTCGAGTTGAGGTGCCGTTTCAGCGCAGCAGGAGCAGCGTGCCAAAGAGATAAGTTTTCTTATTTTATATTTCGCTCTTTGTTTTTCAGGAGGGTTAGCCTAGCCAAGCAATAATTATAAATTATTTTCATGCTTTTTCACTTTCTTGGTCTTCTCGCTGAGATAAAAGTAGGTAACGAATCATTTTTTTTTTCACATCTACGCCTGGTTAGTACGAGATGATGGTTGGTACTAGGGGGAACCCGCGCGTGCGTTGTTCTGAGTGCGAGCGTTCTTACGCGTTGGAAGAAACGCGGTTTAAGTCAGCACGCGAACCGAACGGTGCAGATTTTATCTGTAGGATGTGGATGCTAGGGTCGCGGCTAGACCGTCTAGAGCAAGAGAAGGATGAGCTAGCTAAGCGGGCTGGAAAGCTAGAAAAGGAACTTAAAAGCGAGCAGAAGCAGAGGAAGGAGGTAGAAGAAAAGCTAGCTAACGCAGAAATGCAGCTGAGGGACACCATTCCGCAAAGCAACGGTGAACGCATCGAGGCGAGCACCGCGAACGGAGCTGGATCCGATGCGAGTTCAGCTACGGCAGCCGAACCCGCCACGCCGGGAAGCAGTGGCGGAAGCGACAGTGATGGTCACGAAGGGGATACCACTGACGCGGCCACGGGAGAAAACAAAGCCAAGGGCAAGGATAAGAAAGGAGGGGAGGGCATTGTGACCTCGGGACAGCTTTTGGCGGTGAGGGGGATAGAAAAGCGTCGAGTTGTCTTTGTTGGGGATTCCAACATGCGTAAAGTAGAACCGGCGAAAACAGAGAGGGTAGGCGCAGGCGAACGAGTCCAGGTTAGCGCGCTTCCAGGAAAGCCGATTAGAGAGGTGATAGCGAAGTCCAAGGAACGCAGTGGGACACAATAGAGGAGAGACACCTAGTGGTGATAATGGGCGGAGTGATTGACGTACTGCACGGACGAGGGGCAGGGATCACAAAGCAAATAGCGAAAGGGGTCACCGACTTGCGGAATGTTTCAAAGGAAGTACAAATCGCGGTGTGCACGGTGCCAGAGGTTGAAAGGCAGGGTTATGAAATTGAAAGGGCAGTTCTTGCAGTAAACAGGGAAATTTGGACTCTAGCTAAAACAATGAATTTTACGGTCATTGACATCAACCGAGAAGTGCACGCAGCAGGCCGCGAAGGCGCTTTTGTGCGTGACGGGATACATTTTAGTGAAAGGGTTGCAACACCGGCCGGACGTCGATTCGCGGCGCGAGCTGTAGCTTTTTTAGGCGGGCCCCAGGCAATCAGGAAGGAGGATTAAGTATTGAACGTAGCGAAACACCAGTAAAGGGCAGAATTAGACGACCAGGAGTCAGGAAAAGACACAGAAAGGATAAGAATAGAGAAGGTGAAATTTGCTACATTAACATGCATCGTGGTCGGAAGCAGGAAAAATGGCTGGAAATTCAAGCGCAGCTGAATGATGAAACGATTAGCGTGTACGCCTTGACCAAAACGCATCTTCGAGATTTGGAGCAGCCACCTGTTATTGACAATTTTGTATGGGAAGGGTGCAACAGAATGACCGGGTCAAGGATAGGTGGAGGCGTAGGCATGCTAATTAGGCGAGGTCTGAAGTGGCTAAGGGTAAACGAGACATGTAAAGAGCATTTATGAATTAGCGGCACATGGCAAGGTAAAAAGACGTGGCTGGGAGTAGCTTACCTATGGACAGGTAGCGATAGCAGAGACAAAAATAAGGAATAGGTTTATTTCATTAGAAGCGATACTAATGAGTTCAGTAAATCGGGCCAGATGATATTAGTGGGAGATATGAACCCACATATGGACGATTTAGACGGATATACTGATTACAACGGTTCTCTAGTGCTGGATCTGTGTGATGAACAGAACCTTATAGTAGTTAACAAGGAGAATAAGTGTCGTGGACAGATCACGTGGCAATGCGGAAACAGGCAGTCATGTATGACTGCCTGTCTCAGAAATGGTCTACGAACAACTAGACCAAATGATAATAGACGAAAATGGAAGAAATAGTCTGGGAAGCGATCATAGACCTTTGGCATTAAAGTTTGGGCGAGATACCAGCTCAGAACATGAACCAATAGTCTCAGAGTGTTTAGAAATGAATGACGAGCAAATAACAAAGATCACAAACAACATAGAGAAGAAAATTGAGGCTTTTCCTACAGCAGTCTGGGAATATATATAAGGAACTGGTGGACGTTATGCAGCATGAAATAAGGCGGACACGGCAAAAGAATTGTTGGCTTGGAAAGAGGAAACCACGTAAGTGGTGGAACAAGGAAATTAAACAAGCTATAAAAGAGCGTAAAGAGGCATCTAGGGCTCATCGAGAAGCCAAAAAGTTGGGATTACAAGAAGAAGATGTGCTCCTTAGATGAATACATACCGAAAAAAGAAAAGGGTTGCGAGTGAGCTCGTGCAAGAGAAAATTAAACGCGCAAGTGAACGTTGAGTGCATAACATTCAGAAAAGAGACAAAGGCGCTCCAAAAAGATTCTGAAACCATATAAAAGCACTCGGAGCTCCAACAAAAAACTCGCAAACGGCTATAAGAGATGAAGACGGTAACATCTATGAAGGAGACGATGCGCTGCGGTACATCACAGACTTTATTGGGCATAACTTCGGCACGAGAAAAAGCGTAGTTCAGACAACAAACAGATCCAGGAACAGCAGAGAGACCAGAGAGATCAAAATTTAGCCTAGAAAGCCTTTATTGGAAAAAGGCAGCGGAAAATGTCCCTAACAACACGGCAGCAGGACCCGATGAAATCCTAATTCAGCTAATCAAAAACTTCGGTCCAAAAAGCAAAACACTGCTTACTAATGCCATAGAGCAAGTGATTAGAAGAAAGAAAATTCCCGTTGGATGGCGTGAAAGCAAGATGAATCTCATCTACAAAGGCAAAGGAGATAGGATAAGATGAGCTCGTACAGGCCAGGTACAGTAACGTTGGTGATATATAGAATGGCAATGCAAACCATAAAATTATAACTGTTGAAGTGGGTGCAGGAAAACGATGTATTGGGGGAACTACAGAATGGGTTCAGGCCAGGCAGACGCTTAGAAGATAATATGTTTGTACTAAATCAGTGCATAGATATTTCAGTAGCTCAGAAAAGACCTTTATGGATAGCATTTCTAGATAATAAAGGAGCTTATGACGACGTAGACACGGAATTGTTGTGGGACATTCTTCAATACGAAGGCATAGATGACGATTTCGTGGAGCTGCTGAGAGAGATATATAGAGACAATGAAGTACAAGTGGTATGGCAAGGTCGAAAAGGAAATAAAATGGTGGGAATTCACCAAGGATTGAAGCAAGGATGCCCTCTGTCACCATTGTTGTTCACGCTTTAAGTCAAGGGTACAGAAAGACGACTGGAAAACAGCGAATTATGTTTTGATTTATCCTACGTGTGTAATGGACAAATGGTGCAACAGAACGTCCCTGGACTGACGTACCTAGACGAAATCGTGCTACTAGCGGACAATAAAAAAGATTTACAGATACTTGCGAATATCTGTGGGAATGCAGCGACTAATCTAGGCCTGATCGAAGTTTAGCACAGAGAAATCAGGAATTATGATCTTTAATGAAGAGACGAGTAACTTCGTGGGGTCAATTCAACAGCAAGTAATACCCATAGTGAAGCTATATAAATACCTCGGCGTACACATAAACGAAGGACAGAATTACTCAAGCAACCGCCAAGATAATCTGAAAATAAAGGGGAAGCGGAATGCAGCAATAATGAAATACAGAGCACTGTGGGGCCGCAATAAGTATGAGGTGGTGCATGGAATCTGGAAAGGAGTACTGGTGCCAGCGCGAACATTCGCATATGTCATTATATGCTTAAAATCGGATAACTTGACGGGTATCAAAGTTAACCAAAGATCAGTAGGCCGGTTGACTTTGGGAGCCCACAGTAATACCACAAATGAGGCAGTGCAGCGTGACATGGGTTGGGCCTCTTTTGAAGTCAGAGAAGCACAGAGCAAAATTAGTTTTGAAGAAAGGCTCAGGAACATGGATGAAAATAAATGGGCGGCTAAAGTGCACAAGTATCTCTACATGAAAACCGTGGACGCAGAAATGAGGAAGAGGCCAAGGAAGTTGGCAACAAAGTACAGGATAATCGAAACAGTAAATAGACAACCAGGAGTCATCAGAAAGAAAGTGAGAGAAATAGAGACCGTGAATTGGATGCAAAGAATGGAAACAAAAAAGAGAATCGAGATTTACAAGAATGAGAAGAAATAAATTAGAAGGGAAAATCTGTACGATAACACAACTTTAGGACAGTAACTTGCTATTTAAGGCTCGAGCCGGTTGCCTAAGGACCAAAGCATATCGGAACAAATATTCGGAACTAGATGAGACATGTGTATGCTGCAGTAAAGATCGAGAGAACACTCAGCACATCCTATGGAATGCGACGGGACTCTTTCACCGAGAACCGTAGGTAACGCGCAACTCCCAGAAGCGCTTTGGTTTAAAGTGGAAGGAAACATCAACAGATCAGCCGTAGAGATCAGCAAGAGACGAAGAGTACTGCTGGAACAAAGCAGGGAAAAGATGGATACGACCTGATCTCTTAAAATCATAGGTAGCAGTACAAGGTAAATTTTTGAAAAAGAAGAATAATGAAAGGTACACAAAAATGCTAGATAAAGAACATGTATAGTATACCTTATTAAATCAAGCAGGCTAGGTGACTATTTGTCGCCACCCCGTTTCAAAGGGGATGCCAATAAATCATCATCATCAGAAGTGGTATAGGGGAGTCCCGCTTCAGTACAAGCCTCATCCATATCTGGTGTCGATTATGGCAATACGTTGCGTTGTCATGTTGATTCTCTGCTAAACTCATTACTGTCGAGAGTCATCAGGCGATGGGTCTGCCGCATTCTTAATGTAGAGTCATGAAAATAAAATTTCATTGAAAGTGTCGCTTATATTGAGGGTTTTTACAGTGAAGCTGTTAAGGGCTCACTCTTTGATGGTCGAGTCCGGCAATAGAAAAAAACTCTCATTGGCCGTATGCTGTATGTGCGAGCAAAAGCGCGCGTTGGCGAGGGACGCGCGCTTTCAAGGGAACGAACGCACGGTGGAGAGCAAACGCGAGTTCCCAGTGGAAGGGGAGCTGTGGGCGAGGAGGGCATCGAGGCAAAAAAAAAAAAATACTGTGCGTGCGCGTGCCCGCTCTCCCACTGCGGCGCATGCGCGCAGCCCTGAAGGCCTCTGCCGCCTGACGAGACGCCGACTCTCTCTAGGCTCTCGCCCGCATCTCCCCTAACAGCTTCGACAACGGCGTTTAGCCATTCGTGTCTCTTCACAACCACAATCTCTCTCCGTCACGTAGCCAGCGTTTTGAAAGCGGTTGTGTGCGGTCACACAAACAACGCGCAAAACTGTGGTCGACGGTGGCGGTGTTTTGCCCGCGTTCGCACCGAACGCACACGGCGTTGGTGACGCGTTTATAACGAACGTGCCAACCTTTGCCGTACACCCTATGGCGGTGTACTGTGGCGACACCACCACCGACCACAGGGCCATGGTCCCTGTGGTCACTAAATAAATGAAAACGACCGGATCACATATATTTCTCATTTGTATTTCTTCATTCGCAGGATGAAACTGCGACAATTTTTTAGTGCACAACAAGAATAGCCATCTTGGATGCACTTGTTGGATGAGCTTGTATTAACGCGATAGCGTTTAGGGCCCCGTGTCGCAGAAAATTCGGCGTCGGCGTCGGCATTGGCGCCCACGGCCGGAAAAATCTAGGGAGCCTACAAGCAAGCGCTGTTCTTGCATGTAGGCTCCCTAGCAAAATCATCCGCAACCACGTTTAGGTATGCCAGACCATTCTATCAGTAATGTTGCTCACACCTTGTCCTGTGTTCTTGGCAAAGCTTTTCCTTGGAATTTTGAGAATGACAATCCACAAACAAATGTCGTGGAACAAAACACCCACAGCGCATGCCTTTTATGTTAAAATCTTCTCAGACTGAAATATTAAGAGCGAAACAAATACGGAAACCTGAAAATGATGTAATTTCTTTGGCGCAGTTGTGCATTATCTCTGGTATCGGCCCACGCAAGAGGCCGCGTTTCCACCAGAAAGCTCGCCTACGTGCAAAGCGTTCGTCGCCAGTGTTTGCCAGTAACCATTACTGTTGCATCAGCTGCAGTCGTCGGAAACCATGAGTAGCAGTCGGGTATCTTTGAATGCTGTCGCGTCACACTCTTAAAAGCGAAGCTTAAGCTTCCTCCCAATTTTTCTGAATCAGTTCTAGGGCGCTGTCCGTAATAACAATATTGGTAGTAGTGCTTGTTATCGCTAATGTTAATTCGCATGTCCCTTCACCAAAAGTCGGAAATGTCATGACAGCACTCTTTCAAGCTACATACAAACCCTGTAACACATAACACAGCCACCAGTGACGTGATCGAACGTGTCTATTCTTTGCAACCCTAAGGCGGTACGGTTGAGTCATGCTCATGTAACCGTATGTAGCCGGGTTAGTTTTCTCACTAAGAAAAAGCGCATCCCCCGGGATGTGGTTGGAGCGATGATATTGCAGTTTTTCGGAGAGCTGTCGATCGACAAATGTCTACCCAATGGTATTAGCGAATGCAAGCTCACGTCGCGGTTGCGTTTTCTTATGCGGAGATAGCTGCTCTGCCCCTTAGAGATAAAACAAGGACAGAGGTTTGTTCACATCTGGGCGTCGTCTTGCAGAATATGTACTGGGGCGCACGAGGATAAATTTCTACCGTAGGCTTCTGGCCAAAGATGTGAATCGTTTCGGTTTCTGCCTCGAGTTTTTCTTATGTGCCTTGAAGTAGTGAGACTTCAACGGTAACTGACGCTAAAGGGAAATACTAAGTTTAGACAGCGAAAGTATTGCATGAAAACTCTAAGATGTGTATTTTCGCCTGTAATAAGTGGGTTCGTAAAACAGGAATGAACGTTCAGTCTATATTTACCGGCCAAAAAAAAAAGCATGAGCAGACCTCACATTCTATAAGGTCATGCGAAGCTGGTGCGGAACTTCAAGTCAGCGTCGCCACACGCCTTGCGTTATTGCGTCTTCCTGGTGTACCGCTGGCATCTCACTCTAACAGTGGCTTTTTTGACATTTTGGATGTCTAATTTACTAATTAAGCCCAAATTGTTTTTTGCTATAACGTTATAAAACGGACACGACCGACTTTGTAGGTGTGAGCCGGACAATAAATATGGGCCGTTGCGTAAGGAAGTGCAGTCCAACTAGGCATCTGAAAGTGCTAGCGGTAACGAGAAAAGAATGTGAGAAACACACTCACGACACACGCGAAGACGGAGAAGTTTGCGTGCTATCGTCGACTAATGATTACAGAATTTGGCTGCTGTGCGGGGGCACAGAGATTATATCTCTCTGTTTTATGTCTCCAGTCTTGAGCGTATGGTAACGCGTCACGGTGTGCAAGATATCTCAAATTGATAAATACTACTATAGAAAATCATGAGCCTCAGTGTGCAAGGTTGCCCGTGACGTACGAACGCGCCGCTGTCAAGACGATCCAACCGTCACATTTAGTGCGCTATCGCATATTTGCAGAGTTAGCGTTTCTAAGGTCAGGCCTAGATTTTCCCTAATGTGTCCCTTCAGGATGCTTGGGCATCTATGCACAGAGAATAAAAGAACAAAGATGCCATCACACAAAAACGAGTCATCACCAGTGCATAGGCAATCTCTGTTTCTAAAAGTGCAAGTAACGGTAAATCTGCCGCAGCCGGTAGAAGTCAGGAGTAGAGCAAGTGGTGTTGTACTGGTCGTAATCGACATCGTAGATGGCCACGCCGTGCTTCGGGTGGGCGTACGTTTTGAACACCTCGGCAATCTGTGAGAAGGTGAAAAATTATAGGTTGGCGGAAATTGCTGGGTGATAGACTCCAAACAATTTTGCACACATTGGGCCGCCGAGAGGGCCATAGCTTGCTTAGAAAACTTGGCCATGTTAAAAATATCCCGAGAAATCATGGAAAGAAACATGGGTGCCCGTCGCAATATGAAACGTGGAACTCCTAAGTGCGAAGATGAAGGCTAGCCATAAATTGTCACAAAAGGAAACAAATAACAGACACTTCACGAAGGGTAAATGTCATACACCCAAGCGCAGCACGACGATATATGAAAATAATATCAAAGCGCACACCTACGTATCGTCGATAACAGCAGGTATAAATGCATCTACGCTCTCGTTTCCCACGGTACTTTTTAATGCTTGCTGCTGTGAAGGTCACAACTTCCTTGTTCTTATGCTAAGTGGGGAGAGAGTACAGTTTTCACTGTTCAGCGAGAAACCGACGTGTTTGTGATTTTTGTCAACCTATCTTTAAACATTATCTCAACGTGGTCTAGCAGTGGCCTTTTCCAATATATTTCGCTAGATTAGCATTGCTTACAAGAGCAAACGCTTGAGCACGCAAAACAACAAACACTAAAGAGGCAACGCCAACTCAAATTTCCAACTATATTATTGCTTAGAGCATGATGTTCTTGCATAATGAACCTTGTCACAAACCTAATTAAGCTAGAACGAATGGAAGACGAAAACTGCGTAATACAACCAAGTGGAGAAGATACAGGTAAGGTGCCGTAATTTAGCATGTTCCTAGTAACAACATTTAGTTGCAAGTTGCCGCTAGCGCTTATATCACTCTTCAGATGTCCAATGGTTTCCTTCGTTAAAAAGAAAAAAAAAAACTTTAGAAACCAAACAAAGATGGTTTCTTCACAGGTGCTCAATATAAGTAAATAGCTGAACAAGAACCCTAATGTGCGAGTTCGAGGTGACGTTTTGCAGCGTTTCGGACGCGTTATTGCTCCCTGGAGAACCACTTTTGCCGCTCTTTCCACTCGTTTTGGGTTTGGATGCGTATGGTTGCTGAATACCTGCTACATACGTGTTTTTCCGAGCGTGAAAGAAGCCCGCAAGTACACGCAAAATTTCCGCGCGACTGGCCGCTCGAGGCACTTTGTGTGTATTGGCGGGCTTCTTTCACGGTCGGAAAAACATCACGTAGCACGTATTGAGCACCAGAAAGCTGTACAGGGAGTTTTTCATGTTGCTGTACAATTTTAGCATCGACATTTTTAATCTAATTACAATATTTCAGAAGTTGATAAATCATCTTCATCACCATCATAAGCTTATATTTATGTCCACTGCAGGACGAAGGCAGTGGACATAAATATAGGCGATCTCCAATACTCCTGTCTTGCGCTAGCTGATTCCAACATGCGCCTGCGAATTTCCTAACTTCATCACTCCACCTAGTTTTTTGCCACTAATTATGTAGTTAGGTGGAATGCTAAGAATAATCTGAGAATCTCCAAGCGACGGTAAACAACATTTCCTTGGTTCCGTCCAGTTAAGTGGTATTTGCATATTTCTGAAGTTTGGTACAAGTTAGGTGGGACACCCTGCACATCAAAGTAGGCATAGGGTGGCATGACATGCATGCATACATAACATGTGATGACATCAGTGACATGACATGTACGTTTGTCATGTTATTTATGTCATGACATAAATGGTATGAATGACATGACGCCTTCGTGGAAGTTTCTTTAACTTAATATATCCGGATATGACGAATACATGCATGAGCAGACATGAATGACATGTTGTGTCCGTAATGACTGATTGACAAGGCATACAAGCGCGTGTCCTGTTATGACATCTATGATATCACATGCGTCTCACAGCAAGTATGTCATGACAAATTTGATGAATGGCATGATGCTATCGTAATCGTTTCTTTACCTCAATATATATCTGAATATAAATGACATAACTTGCGTGCATGGCCTAACATGAATGACCACATAAATGTATTCACATCGATGAGACCCATGTCGTGCTTTGAATACCATGAATTTGTGACATGACGTTAATATATATTTATGTCATGACATGTCATACCATGCATGTCATCACATGAATGTCATAAATTAGATGCCTAATGGATTGAATGACTTGACCTGCATTTATTTAACTATATATTATGGAAATACATGTAACGACATCATTCATGTCATGCCACGCACGCATGTCTCGCCATACATATCCTGATGCATATCCAGTTAAAGAAATGTCCCCGTGGCCACGCGTCATGTCATTTACGCCATTCATGACAATCGCACCATGACAAGCATGTCATGTCATTGTCATCATGTCATAGATATCCTAATATATAACTTGCTTGAAAACATAACTGACAGAATGACAATCACCTTATGTCATGAACGACATGCCATGCATATCATGGCATATTTTTCATAAATGAAGTTACTGTAATAGATTGAATGATACGACACGCATTTCCTCAGCGGCATATATTCTGGATATGCGCAGCATGGCAAACATTTGCGACATTAATGACTTGCCCTGCCATGTATGTCAAAATGATTGACGTAAACAATAATTTATGCCAAGCCATGACATCATTCCCATGAATGTCATCACACATATGACAATAATAAGATGAATTCATAAGATGCATGCATTCAGGCTTAGATTGGCATTACATGACAATAACTTATGCCAAGCTAGTACACCGAGTTGTCTACTAACTTGGGCCGATGATTAATTGCTGGTGTTCGTGATGTCATGGTGGTCATTGCATCGTCATTCCAGCTTTGTAATAAGACTCTCGCCTCTGATTCTCACGTGTCATCTGCGCTCGAACCAGGTGGCACGCGTAAGATCCCATTTTTACAGCAGAACACGGGGCAGTGGTTGCATCAGGTAACAGCGACTTAAAAGCAAGCTTCACCGGAGAGTCGATTTCCTAGCGCCGGACAGCAAGGCTCCGACTCCTTGTTCCTCCCAAAGCAAATGGCGCACTTTCACAGCCCTTCTCGTGGTTACCGGGTCGCTTATTCAGACGTCGAGGTGTGCTCTTCGCAGATGCACATAAGGTCCGAGTACGACAACGCTGCATCGAATACCACTATGGCAGCGTCATCAAAGCTTGACCAAGGCGAGCTGCTATACTACATTGCCACCAGTCTGGATAGCTATAAAAGGACATGGACTTCAGGTTGTGCTAATATATGGCCGTGAAGTAGCCCATTTGTGTCATCTAATTATTACCACGTGATGCCGTCAGTATGCATTTAGTTTCTGCGCTTCTTACACATCTCGCACGTCCATGCCATTACTTTACATCAACTTAATCGTTTGCAGAAATCATGCAATCGTCTTACTATCGTCATCGTCTTGCTGCTGTCGTCTCACACACGCACTCGCGTTAATGCTAATTCCCTGTACTTGCGTCACAAGCACGCAAAATACTGGGTTTACATCGCCACATTGGTCAACCTGGTAACGTATTGAGAAACCGCAAACAATGCTGCAAAGCCAGCTGCCCGCATAATGCGCACATTTTTTTAAAATTCTGCTGACGCACGTTCCGTGGGACCGTAATAAATTTTCATCATACCATACCATACCTGGGACTAATGTGATCAGACGCACAATGGCTGTGTGAACAAGGCCTATACCAAAAAACTCATATGGTCCTTGTGCCGGCGTTAATAAAATGACATGCCTAGGCATCACATTATCGAATAACCTGCTACACAACATCGCATCTCTCTGTCTGATCCTTATACCCATTCCATCACCAACTTATTACACATTTCACTAAGACCGTTGTTTAGCATGTCTGAGTTCATATTTTGACGTTTTTTTTCCCGATTTCCTGCTGTTACGCATTTCGCTTCCTTTTTTTGTTACATTTTGATTGCCTTACATCTGCTATAACACGCTTTGACGAATTACGTACTTATCCATGCGTCATGCGCTTTTTATTTTATTGTGTGCTTTAAAGTGTGTACTATATTTCTTCTTTTTATTTCCGCATTTCTTAGTCTCCTCTTTAATGCGATTATGTGCTCAATTTCTTTTACCATGTATTGTACTTTTTCGTTTTCATATGGTTCTATATGCACTGCTGGGATTTTTTTCGCCCCCCTTACAGAATGCCCTACGGGCCTGTAAGGTACTTCAAATAAATAAATCGCAGCGTACAGGAAGACATGGAATGGCCAACTCATTTAAAGCTCGCCGATAACTCATGATGTGCGTAGCCTTCATGTTCAGTACTTAGTCTCACGGAACGCTTTATTTTACACATGATGTTTCAGTGTCTCCAGTTTGCGTGGTCGATTTCACATTGTCTGCTGGGTTAACCAAGGCGCGCAGCCACCATAATGAATGGATGCCTGTTTAGTATTACTGAGACATTGTTCAGATGTTATATTACTCACAGGCGTGAAACTATTACCTGAAACACGGGCCCTTGTTTCGAGTTGCTCATAATTTATACTTCGCCCTGCCATCTGATAGCGGCCTGGTTAGCTTAGATGGTAGAGCGGCTGCCCCGGAAAGGCGGTGCTCCGTGGTTGTACTCCCCGACGAGGACAAATTTTTCGTCCACTGAGAGGCTTTTTTTTTGTGGAACCGGTATGGTTTTCCCTTATATTCATTTGCTGCGATTGGGTAGATGTCTCATTTTCCATTTAATTACTTCTCTCCACCCAGCGGGTTTCCGCTAAACTATTACGTGAAATATAGAGCAAACGATTTTTTTTATTTCTCCCAGCATAGTATGAATGTGACCGATGCGGCCGAAAATCAAAACTGCGACGTCTTGCTCCCCGTAAAACGCAGTATATATTGCCGATTGCCTGTGTAGAAATTGTCTATTTCGAAACTGCTATCACTATCGCGATTTGTTCGGCCATGCACGTTACGTATTGATATGAAGAATGATGAAGTTTTCCATGCACGTTTCATACTGTTTTTAACCACCCTCTGCAATGCCTTTTCGCGCTGAGGGTAATAAATAAATGAATAAGTAAATAAATAAAATACTGACTCCCAACGGCGAATGCTTTGTTAGTTTGTTGCCGAAATAATAAACCCCCGAGCAATCCAGAGAGCTTGGCCCAATGGGTTTTACGAACTTTATTCGCCGTCAGATCGTGGCACACTCAGACAAGACTCATATCCAAGCACCGTGCAACGCATGTTGCTCAGCCAGTTCTGCAAATATCGAAATACTCGCAAGTGATGCCTTGAAGAACTGCTGCGATAAGAAGCTGACGCATCAGAAACCATTTCAGAGCCTCGCTTCAAGTTGCTGCAATTTATACTGTTTGATTATTCCTTGAACATTTTATCAGCATGTCGTTTGTAAAGAACGCATTGATTAAAAGGGTTGGAAATGAAGGCCTTTCACCTCGAATCTGCCGTATAAGCAGCCCAGACCTTCGCAGATGGCATTGAAGTTCACGACGTCCCGGGACCTATCGCTGGAATGGCAGAGTGCCATCGCCATGTGTACTTTGATCTGGCGCTCTTTCTAGAAAGTGGTCCATTTGGTTGTTGCTAGCATATCTTGTTTAACCCCACGGATACTGCAATTTGGCGCGACTACCAGCCGTTTTTACTGTGATTTCGGTGACATTCCGCAATATACCGTGTGATACGCGTTATTGCCAGGAACTTCAGACCTCCCGTCTAATTGCTTTGCGCTGGGTTCGGTTTTCATCAGCGTAATCTGTAACGGGAGTTTGGTGGGTGCTGAAACAGTCCTTAGGGCGGTCGGACACCATTTATTGTAGTAGTTTTAGATTTATTTGATTTCAGTTTTTTTTTTCAACTCTCGCAATGTTAGCATTTACGGAAGAGACATACCTTGTAGAGGAGGGTCTCTGACGTGTCGTACATGAGTAGTACCTGCCGGTCTTTGATCGAAATGTAGGCATAATTATTACCGGATTTCGCCACGTTGCCTCTCAGGTAGCAGGCCTAGGGAAAGAACCAGCGTGCGAATAGAAGTTATATCAAAAGCGCACTATGTGAAGTGAAACGCCCGTACGTAACAGTCGCCTCTCATAGGTTGGAGAGCTGTCAGAAGCTAGGCGTAACAGGAAATCATAAATCACCGCGAAGTTGTGCAGCTCTCCTTACACCATTAGTATAATATTGCTTCTGGCCGCAACAACGTATTTTTATTTATAACCTGATACGGCTGTCATTTGGCTTGTTTTAGCTGCTGTTAATGCAGCAATGTTCGGCATCTTGAAAGCAGAAGTTTTGGTAGTTTATGAGGGTTTTTTTTTTACGTGGAGACTTCAAAGCTGCGTGATTGAGAAGTGGCTTGTTGTGTTCGGCTTCCAGCAGCACATTGTCGCAGGCGCACAAATTAAACTTGAGTTACGGTTGCAAGGAGCGTTTAACTTCTTGCAACAATTTCTGCAGCAGTGTGTCAAGAGTGTTGGGGTTTAAATGCAGCCCTGTCCGCAAGATGCCGTCAAGTGAAGCTGAGTCCACAGCACGAGAAGAAGCGTCAAATACCATTCGCACTTTTGTCGTAGTTCTGCCGTGTCTCAATATTATTTATTTTTTTATTTATTGATACTGCGTTCTTATACAAGACCTTAGCAGGGTGGGCATACAATATACAAGTAAAGGTCCGTTGGAAACATCCAACGTAATTCCAAAAGTAATCATTAATCCATTCACAAATAAATCATAAGTCAAGATCCAGGAAAAGAAATGCAACAACATAAGACACAACTGCAACACAATGATATAATGTAGTATAAACGATGTTAAGAAATTACAGATAGCTTTCAAACATTTGCAGTGATGTTTGTGATACTGCATCATTATTAAGATTATTCCAATCTGTAATCGTTCTGGGGAAATAAGAATACTTATAGGAGTTAATTCTAGCGTTTAATGGTGTCACTGTAAAATCGTGCCGTTGTCTTGTGTTATATCCAGAGGAGTACGATATAATGTTGGATGTGTTAAGATTGTATTTACCTTGGAGTAATTGAAAAAAGAATTTTAAACGGCAGATACGGTTTCTATGAGAGACTGGAAGCAAACCACTTTGATGAAGTAGATGAGTGATAGATGAACGGCCAAATGAATTATAAATAAACCGTACTGCTTTCTTTTGAACTCTCTCCAATTTAGCAGTGTTAGATTTAGTGAAGGGATCCCAGATTATGATGGCATATTCTAACATGGGACGAATAATGGTATTATATGCGAGAAATCGTACACTGGGGGGCGTGAGCTTCTTCAAAGCACGTCGAAGGAAAAAGAGTTTGCGGAGGGCGTTAGCGGTGACGTAATCCACATGTTCGGTCCAGGAGAGGTTTTTACATATCCGAAGCCCTAGGTACTTGTAGCTGTTCACTTCTGAAAGGTCATTATTATTAGCAGTATAGTTAAATAGGAGAGGCTTCCGTTTCTGTGTTATGCGCATGAACACTGTTTTATCATAATTAACACACATTTGCCATTTGTCACACCAAGATAATACTTTTGCAAAATCACTGTTTAACCTAGCTTGATCCTCAGCAGTATTAATCTTTTCATACAGCACACAATCGTCTGCGTACAATCTGATAGAAACAGAGATATTAGAGACAATGTCATTGATAAAAATCAAGAAAAGAAGCGGCCCAAGAACAGATCCCTGGGGAACGCCAGAATCAACAGAAACTGTAGGGGAAGACGAATTATTTAATACCACAAACTGGCGACGGTCCTTGAGGTAAGCTGAAATCCATTTGAGTAGCTTGTCGTTTTTTATTACACTACCTAGTTTATGAAGAAGTTTATTATGCGAAACTTTGTCGAATGCCTTTTTAAAATCCATAAATATAGCGTCAGTCTGTTTTCCTTCGTTTATTGCCGCTGCAAAATCATGTATGGTTTGGACTAGTTGAGTATTAGTAGAATATCCTCGTCTAAAACCATGCTGTGCATTGGTTAGAAAGTTATTTTGCTCAAGAAAGTCGGCTATATGTTTATGAATAATATGTTCTAAGATTTTGCATGCTGTTGAGGTTAATGATATCGGACGGTAATTTTGAATAGATGTTCTGTCTCCAGTTTTATGAATTGGCTTGATTCTGGCCGTTCTCCAGTCATCCGGTAATGAGCCCTCACTTAGCGACCTGCTGAACAGGATGCATAAGTATTTTGAACACCACTCTGAATACCGTTTCAGGAAAGCATTGGGAATATCATCTGGCCCAGGAGATTTTTTAACATCGATTTTCAACAATAAATTAAGAACACCGGCCTCGGAAATCATAACATCAGGTATTGAAGGTAAATTCGTGGCGTAGTTAGGAAGGAAGCCGTCGTCCTGCGTAAATACTGATTTGAAATAATCATTAAAAGCCGTGCACACCAGAGCATCATCAAAAATACAGCTCGGTGTAGCACGTATTACGTAATATGTTCGCTTTTGCTGTCAGTTGTGACCTTTTTAGCGACGCCTTTGTTGTAGTAGCTACTAATGACAGTGACCTATTCCTTCTGGAAGTCTTGTTTTCGATGTAACCTTCTCTGCAGAGACTCCGGCTTCTATAAAGTGTCATCCCCGCTATTTATAAGCGCGAAAGAATTGCTGCCTTGAGGCAATACAACTCGGTATCATCCCTTCTAATTAACAATTCATTCCACGAAGTACTTCAGGACGTACTCGTGATCTTTCGAATGTCTCGCTTCGTTGGCAAGTCCCAAATGTTCTACTTCCCAGAAAGACTTTTGTTGCTGGAAGACGTTGGCTTCCGTTAGGGTAAGTTAAAGTTCCTTACAGTTACCGGCTTCAGAAACTTGGGTGGACTTGTGGCATCTCCATGAAGTGTCAATCGCATTACAGTTTCGATGATGGTCAAGGAGTCATCAAGTTGATGAGTGTTTCGGCTGACGAGCTGTGAGTTATAGGCTGCTCCCATATCGATATTAATTTCAGGCCACGCGAGACCTCAAATACAGAGGCATTAGTCAAACGTAAGTCCTTGCTTTACACCTTTTCAAATGTATTTGTCTCTGGCAATGCTGACGAATAGTTGCATAATTATGCAACTACTAGCCTTTATTCAAGTTGGTTTGAGTCGAAGGTACTATGCAGCATGACTCGTACTGACAGAATATATTTCTGAGGAGCTGCAATGTTTCCAAATCCTCATATGGTTAACTGCTCTTCGGCTAACACAGTGGATTTCAGATTACTAGACAAGGCTTTTCAAAATCAAAAAAAGATGGCTGACTAATGGAGTAGCACACGAGGAATAAGGATTATAAACAGGGATAAGGTGCCTCAGAAAGGCTGGCCAACGTTTCGATAGGAGGACCTATCTTTGTCAAAGGCGGCCTCGTCATCCTCGGCGGGTTAGTTTTAAAGGGTTAGTGGAGTGACGTCACGTCGATGTCCGCTGTGGCTGTCTGTAAAGGGAGAAACTGAAAAGAAAATGAGCGCCGGCGCTTGACTGGCTCGGCGCGGTTTCTAAGATGAGGGGACAAGAGCGGGAGAGCGAGAAAGTGGAAAAAAAATTATATATATATATACATATATATATATATATATACATATATATAAAGGAAAAAAAAGAAAAGAAAAGAAACACCGTCAGAGGGGGGGTTGGGGGAGCGAGAGGCGAGTGAGCGTTCGGAGGAGTCGTGGTCGGCGTGCGTTTGGGGTCCCTGAAGAGCCGGTCAGTGTGCAGGTCACGATACGAGTAGAAAGCATGACTTGAGTAGCGTAGCATCAAGGCATCGGGTAATTTTGTGGTTGACAGGGAGCAGCTTGGTCCGTCAAGGGACGTTAGCCTCACTAGTTCGCCCTAGGCGTCGTCGCGGAGGTATACAGAATTGGCGAGACCTTGTGTGGTCAAGGCGCCGAAAAAGGTATCCTGGCGTCTGGGAATTTTGTACTGCCTCGGTGTGGATCTCGCGTAGAAAAAAAAAAGAAGAAAAAAAAAAGAAAAAAAAAACACGCGCGTTTCAGAAAAAAAAAAACGGCGCAGGAGGGTGACAGTGTAGAGAAAATATAATCAGGAATTTAAACATGGGGGGGAGCCAGGTGTACCTGGAAAAGCGCTCGTATGGTTGATCAATGTATAAAAGCATGGAGGACGACAATCAATTGAGTGGTAGGGGAGATGCAGGGAAGAACTGGAAATGGAAGAATAGGTGAGGTTGAGGGAAAAAAAAAACCGGCACAGGTGAGTGACAGCGGAAGAAATATAATTTGAAACATGAACACTGAGGGGACAGGTGTACCTGGAAAAGCGTTCGTATGGTTTATCAATGAGTAAAAGCATGGAGGAGGATAATAAATTGAGTGGTAGGGGAGATTACACATAATAGAGGTGCGCTTACGCGCACTGCTTTAATAATAATAAGTTTTATTTGCCATCATACATATTAGATGGGAGGACGGAGGGAAAAAAGCTGCTCACATGCAGCTTGACCAGCCCACAGCCCCCGATTTGTTTATTTTGGCAGAAGCAGCAAATCAACTCATACAAGTATACACAAAATTGGCACAGTAAGTGAAATGTAACAAACAGTGCAATGATGGTGTCTTGAACAAAAACAGATTATATTAACAATAAAAACCACGGACCAACATGAAATCACAGCGAAAGGGAGTGTGCAAAATTAAGCACTGTACATAATACGGAGATTCCGATAAGAAGAAGAAAATAAATCAAAGCCATCTAATTCGTAGGCGTTCAAAAGACAGGGTAATGTGTAAGATAAACGCTGTTTTCCGGTATTAAGACGAGGAGTATGAACTAACCAGCTTTCTGCATGTCTAGTTGGGTAGTATGATAATTTATTTTCCAAATTTGCTAGAATTTGTAGACTTCTGTGGTTTTCTCTTATCTCAGTTTTGAACTTCACGCTCAGTCTGTATTTATACAAGTTGTGTATACTGATTACCCTGGCATTGAGAAAAAGTTGAGCTGTGTGGGATCGGTATGGTGCATTATAAACATGACGAATGTATTTTTTCTGTAAAAGATGAATGCTTTGCAAGCTAGAGGGAGCTGAGGTTCCCCATACTTGTTGGCAGTAGTTTAGGTGAGAATAAAAAAGCGTATTATAAAGAAGCAATTTAGTTCGTGCTGATAGTTGATATCTTAATCGGCCCACTATGCCAGTGATTGGAGCTAACTTCGTGGTTAGATAGTTTATATGATCGTCCCAAGACATATGACAAGAAAAAACTACGCCAAGACATTTGAAACTTTGACATTTGACATTTGACAGTTTCAAATGTCTTGGCGTAGTTTTTTCTTGTCATATGTCTTGGGACGATCATATAAACTATCTAACCACGAAGTTAGCTCCAATCACTGGAATAGTGGGCCGATTAAGATATCAACTATCAGCACGAACTAAATTGCTTCTTTATAATACGCTTTTTTATTCTCACCTAAACTACTGCCAACTAGTATGGGGAACCTCAGCTCCCTCTAGCTTGCAAAGCATTCATCTTTTACAGAAAAAATACATTCGTCATGTTTATAATGCACCATACCGATCCCACACAGCTCAACTTTTTCTCAATGCCAGGGTAATCAGTATACACAACTTGTATAAATACAGACTGAGCGTGAAGTTCAAACTGAGATAAGAGAAAACCACAGAAGTCTACAAATTCTAGCAAATTTGGAAAATAAATTATCATACTACCCAACTAGACATGCAGAAAGCTGGTTAGTTCATACTCCTCGTCTTAATACCGGAAAACAGCGTTTATCTTACACATTACCCTGTCTTTTGAACGCCTACGAATTAGATGGCTTTGATTTATTTTCTTCTTCTTATCGGAATCTCCGTATTATGTACAGTGCTTAATTTTGCACACTCCCTTTCGCTGTGATTTCATGTTGGTCCGTGGTTTTTATTGTTAATATAATCTGTTTTTGTTCAAGACACCATCATTGCACTGTTTGTTACATTTCACTTACTGTGCCAATTTTGTGTATACTTGTATGAGTTGATTTGCTGCTTCTGCCAAAATAAACAAATCGGGGGCTGTGGGCTGGTCAAGCTGCATGTGAGCAGCTTTTTTCCCTCCGTCCTCCCATCTAATATGTATGATGGCAAATAAAACTTATTATTATTAAAGCAGTGCGCGTAAGCGCACCTCTATTATGTGTAATCTCCCCTACCACTCAATTTATTATCCTCCTCCATGCTTTTACTCATTGATAAACCATACGAACGCTTTTCCAGGTACACCTGTCCCCTCAGTGTTCATGTTTCAAATTATATTTCTTCCGCTGTCACTCACCTGTGCCGGTTTTTTTTTTCCCTCAACCTCACCTATTCTTCCATTTCCAGTTCTTCCCTGCATCTCCCCTACCACTCAATTGATTGTCGTCCTCCATGCTTTTATACATTGATCAACCATACGAGCGCTTTTCCAGGTACACCTGGCTCCCCCCCAGGTTTAAATTCCTGATTATATTTTCTCTACACTGTCACCCTCCTGCGCCGTTTTTTTTTTCTCTGAAACGCGCGTGTTTTTTTTTCCTTTTTTTTTCTTCTCTCCACACGAGATCCACACCGAGACAGTCCAAAATCCCAGACGCCAGGATACCTTTTTCGGCGCCTTGACCACTCAAGGTCTCGCCAATTCTGTATACCGCCGCGACGACGCCTAGGGCGAACTAGTGAGGCTAACGTCCCTTGACGGACCAAGCTGCTCCCTGTCAACCACAAAATTACCCGATGCCTTGATGCTACGCTACTCAAGTCATGCTTTCTACTCGTATTGTGACCTGCACACTGACCGGCTCTTCAGGGACCCCAAACGCACGCCGACCACGACTCCTCCGAACGCTCACTCGCCTCTCGCTCCCCCAACCCCCCCTCTGACGGTGTTTCTTTTCTTTTCTTTTTTTTCCTTTATATATATGTATATATATATATATATATATATATATATATATATAATTTTTTTCCACTTTCTCGCTCTCCCGCTCTTGTCCCCTCATCTTAGAAACCGCGCCGAGCCAGTCAAGCGCCGGCGCTCATTTTCTTTTCAGTTTCTCCCTTTACAGACAGCCACAGCGGACATCGACGTGACGTCACTCCACTAACCCTTTAAAACTAACCCGCCGAGGATGACGAGGCCGCCTTTGACAAAGATAGGTCCTCCTATCGAAACGTTGGCCAGCCTTTCTGAGGCACCTTATCCCTGTTTATAATCCTTAGACAAGGCTTTTGTGGTGAGGCTTCGTTTTGCGATGAAGCTTCGCCATAATCAATCAAGATTCTTACGAGGTGCTTGATTCCCGTACCCTGAGCCCAAAGATGTGTGATTTGCAAAAAAACTGCATACTAAATGTTTCTGTATTCTCCTGCTTCCAACTTCGGTCGCACATCGATATGTTATGTCGTCCTTAAGTCATTCCTTCGCACACAGCGTATTCTCTTCCAGCTCTTGCATTCCTTCGCTCTGTGAAATTGTCTAGCGCAGCCGAAGCAGCATCCGAATTTTTGAAGTTTCGCTTGTTTGCATTCCAATGTTAGGTTAGCTCGGCAGACATCCACCCAGCGATCTTTGTCTTCGGATAGCATGCAACTACCTGGAGTCAAGTTTTATGGTTTTCATACATGCAGAACATTGAAAATGTTCATTAGATTGCCGTTGTGCGGTCAAGGCTTGTTTTCTCTTGTCAAAATTCGTTGTATAGCGTGTTCCCGGCTTCTTATTTTTAAGATCGAAAAGTCTAGAACAGACATTTCATCCAGTCTGTCAATAGTAACGCTTGTATTTGTCGAAGACAAGATGCGCTAAGTCTAACGGTGCACCATTTCTTGCGAAACATTCTTTAATATTGCAGTTTTCGGAAGCTTTGCAACCACAGGGCATTTGACTTAACAGCATGGTCACTCGACCACGCAGGAGTCCAATTTTTCTTCAACGCCACGGTTGTGAAAGAAACTCACGCGAGTCTGCACTTCTTCATGCAGCCTTTAAAACGTCTTGAAATCTTTTTAGGAGCTGCAGCTGTGCTACAGCTCTAGTTGTCTACAGACCTCTGATGACACCTTGAGATTTAGACGTGAGGTAGCTTGAAAGATATTTCAGTTGGTCTACGTCTCTGAGGTATCGGGTCTAGTGAATGTCAGATCAAATTCCAAAAATCTGGCCATTTATTGGGTCACAGTGATACTTCGGAACGTCCAGCTGAGGTAGCGTAAGCTCTACGCGTGCTTGATAAAACTGATCGTGAGATACGTGCGCAGTGGTTTCTTGCAGCAGCGTAAAAATGCGTTCTGCGCGAAACTTCGCGAGGGCGATAGATTCTAGATGCTGTCCGACGCTTCGAAGCTCCTCCGCAAGGTTATCATCGGTAACCTGCTCGTCTACTTGGTTATCAAGGTCCACATACATATTTGTCTTTATCTTCAATAAGTTAAGATGATCGGCCAGCTCAGCAGTCGCTATAGGTTCTGTCTGCGTAATTTGTGTCGATGATCCTGGTCATCGCGATTAGAAGAGCAGCAGGTTCGCGTCAAAATCTTTCCTTGCCGTCACGTCCGGAATCGGAGCCCTCATGATCAGGTGTAGCGCTCTTGGTTTCGGTCGCAGCATCGCCGCGTTGATCACGTTGGTCGATCGTCCTCTTCAGGGAGCACGCATCGTTGTCAGGGGTCTTCAACTGCACATGTTATCCTGCTCATGGCGCCATACAATTGAAAACCAAGTGAAGCCGAAGTAGAAAACATCTTGTTTTCTTGACGTTTGCCAAAACAACTCAACAGAATGCGGCCACGCGCTCGTTTCCAACTTCACTTCTGACTTCTCTTGCAGAGCATGGAGTTTAACATCATGGCTAGAGTGACACTGAGCACGAGGGAGTGACCGACAATGACTACACGATAAAGATGGCAAGTTGATGAAAATGGTGGCTTAACTGATACGACGAACGTTGGAAGCAAACCGAGTTTCGAGCTTTCAATTGCTTTTCTCTGGCCGTGTACTCGAGCAGCGCCAAGAAGCCATTCACTAAAAACATTATTCTCACTGCATGTTTATAAAGCAATAAAGTCGCACCAGGCCAATTATTCAGTCGTCACGGCGTCGTCAGAGTCGGTTAGTCTCCTTCAAGAACTCCAATAAAAACTGGCTTAAATGCCCGAAGATGATCACGCATTCGCTCAGAACACGCCGGTCCTCGCCGTTCTAATCAGGACGCCTGCAATGTGCTGCTGTATATGTAAAAAATTGATTCGGGAGGTTTTACGAATTCATCTGAAGTAGTAGTAGTAGGCTGGTAACCTGTGCCTCTTTTAATGTACCTGCCACAAGTTGTCGTGTGACATCTAGCGCGGGCTATTCGAGGCACATGAGGTTCGAGTAACGCTATAAAAAATAAACGATACTGCATAACTCTATTAAAGTTTTTTTTGCTCTATGCTTCTGTTTTGAAAAGATTAAGCTTAGTTCACTGGGGATGTTTGGAAGTCACGGCATATCTCAGAAGAGTAGTCGGCAGTGGTTGAAAAAAAGATGCGTCAGGTAACAGCCAACGCTTCGACAACGAAACGTTGGTCAGGGCCCGGTCGAAAGAAGTCCCTTTGTCGAAACGTTGGTTTCAGCCTTGAGCAGCAATTGTTCAACCAGTGCTGCCGAGTTCGCCTGCATCTCTCTGTGAATAACAGTGTTCGATATTATTACTAGCACATTTTCCTTCCCTCACTGTTTAGACTCTCTTCGTGTTCCATGTTATATTTCTGCCTTGTGTTTATATACGCTCCTCGCAATTTCCCAAGTCAATTGAAACGTTGCATACGTAGTAAAATAATTCCATATGTTTTCCTACACGACGCTCAAGGAAATTAAGCGGAATATTTATGCAATCGACATATATTGCGTAATTAATATACGTAAAGCTTACGACAAATAACTGCATTACTTTACTGGACAAGGAATATTTCAGTAGGAAATGTAGTGCAGAGAATACAATGGTCCGCAATAGTGGTGAAAGGTATAAAAACACATAAGCACGAAAATGCTAAAAATAAGGTTTCCACTGACGGTAGAGCGAAACGGGTGTGCTCACGTCATAGTAGCGGATCGGAGCGAACGATTCCACTGCTCCTGATGTGCCTCCTGTCCAGCCGGATTTCATGCGGTATTTGTTGATGGCCAGCGTAAATGACGTTAGTAGGGTGACGTCCTTTTTGATGCCGGCCGATGAGAGGTTGGCGCTGATTCCCGTCTGCAATCATTTTCGACAAATGGCAAATGCACACTGTATTGTTCGACCTTCCTTTGCAGTATACACCTAAGCAAAACGCGGTACTGGCAAAAAAGTCGCAGTTTCGCCCGAAAGGAGAAGCGTCCATTGCAGTAGCAAAATAGTAAACTACTATACGAAGTAAGGATATTTGTTTTCGCGGGCGTATAAATGTTTAAACATTCGCTTACTAAACTAAATTAACAAGCATGGTGTCACGCGCGCACAGGCACATATGAACACATCATACTCGATGGCTGGGGACACACGGTGTCAAGACGCTGGCGTGAACTAGCGCGGCAGCCGTGAACAAAGTGACCTTCGTGCTGCCTATCGCTTCAACCCAAATTGAGCGCCCACGAAGTTATGAGCCGACGGCATACCTAGACTCTATCACCTTAGCAGATCGCTTTCAAGATAAGGCCGCGCGGCCGTGCCATACGCAGCAACGTCCGCAGTATAACGCCCCTCTCCCGTCCCTCCCTTCCCCCGGTGCTTGCGCGCGACGGAAGGCGGCGCACTTCCTCCCTTGCGCGCGCGAATCTGAGCCGCCATCGTCGGTTCATCCTCGCACACTTGCACTCGCACATACAGCATACGGCGCACGGCGACGATGTTATCGCCCTTGGGCTTTATGCGGAACATCACGGCGACGGCGATGGCAAATATGCGCCTGGAGTATCCATATAATTGCCATTGCAATAAAAGAAAAACGAGGCAACTATCACCTCTGGACCTTTTCATGCTCTTTTTTTCTTGCCAAAATCTCGGGAGCGCTGATGTGTAGTGTGACAGAAAGCAAGGCAGAAAAACGACTCCTTTGAGCCGTCATGTTTATGCGCTGTTCAGCTTCGTGTAAGGTCAGCGGACTGCGGCTCCACGTTCGTCGATGTCGCAACCCTCTGGCTGCCCGGTGTTAGTTGACGTAAGCGGAACATCACCTCAAAGGGCGCTGCTTCGAGCTTCCTGCAGCCTCCCAGTTTGGTTTCCCGCGCTCTGACAGCCAAAATTCGTAGCGTCAAATACCGTGGGTAATCTAATTTTTCCAAATCCAAAAGTCGATATGGCTTGTACGGAGAGCTCGCTTCGATTTTGCAATTACGACGAGCCCACAAAAATTGACCGTTTACAATTTAAATAATTCTTTTTTGATAATTAGTGACTGATTACCACGTATTTCCCGCCACTTCGTGGTCGTCACCACTGATCTCATGTCTCCGAAGGACCCATCCCTTTGTTTCCATACAGGCATTTTTACTATTACACAAAAAGTCTTGGTAGAAACAGCCGGTATGCAGCAGTGAACTGTTGTACATTCGCCAGCACTACCAGTATACTGGGTGAAAGACGTCAAGGCCGAATTTTCTTAGTAGTTTATGCAATTAAAAAAAGTCGTAGTTTCACCCGATTGCATGCAAATTTCACAGGGCCATAACGTCAGCGCGTACCCACCCTCTTGCCCATTAGCCTGCGCCGATGATGCCACTTGTGTAGACGCGAAATTTTCGGAAATATAAAATGGCCTAAAACAAATAAAGAAACGATTTCTTTCAGTGTTTTGGGGGAAAAAATGCAAATAAACCAGGTCTCACATTGTCCACTATGACTATCAGTAGCATGGTGATTCCTTAGTCTGCTCGCCGTGGCGGCTTAGCGGTAATGACGTTACGATGCTAATCAGGAGGAAGACAGCTCGACTCGAGGCTGCGGTGGCCCCCTTTTTGATTAGTGCAAAATACACAATACTACTAATAACAAAAATAAATTAGTCTACCTAAATTTAGGCGCTCGTTAAAGACACCCGAGTGGTGAAAATTAATTCGGAGTCCCGCACATCGAAGTGGCTCATAATCATATGGTTTTTACAAATAACTGCAGGGTGCCTATTTTATGTCGGTGCCAGTGCTTGCGCTTAGGGCGTTCTTCTGTCGAAGAGGTATCTATTGGTTCCCTTTCAGTAGAAACGGTCTTACTCTTGTGGGCTGAAATATATAAAATTGTTCAGGTGCTGGAGAAAAAGCCTAATAACTTTTTCCCGCATTCAGTTTTCCCGCCACCATGCACACAGCCAAGAGGCATGCGTATGCGCTTTCGGTTTCCTAAATTCCAAGACTATCACTGGCCGCTAGTGTCAACGCAGTTCTGTCTTCGACATTATCCATAAACATTAGATAGGGACACTTTATGGACAACACTTTCACCTTTTCACCCGAACGGTAGTGTCGCATGTTACATCAGGGGTTGATAAACCGTGTTGGGCATTGCCTTCCTGCCACACTATATAGTATCGATGACTTCAAAAAAATGTATACACAAGTTCTAATACACAATAAATAAAGGGAACGACCAGAGGTTCTCAACATTCCTGAAAAACACATCTGGCGGCATTTTCCTGCGCCACAATTCTGTGACACCGTCTTTAAGTTCAAGTTTGTACACAACTCACTGATGGACGAAAGACAAGGAAAGAACACGGATCAAGAACCGACTGTCAAGTGATATTTACTCGGAAACACACTTAGAAAGAAAACTGACCGGACAAAGTTATTAATGGTTACAAAATTCCACAACTTAGCAAAATTTGTAAACACGACATTTCACCATAATTCATATGGTCCCACCGATCAGAATCTTACATTTTCAGAAAACTGAAGATTTTTACAAGAACCCACTTTTCAAGCTGTCTGATAAGAAGTGCTTGACCGTGACGTCACCGGGAAGATAAAGCTCGGAACCACCGCGACGGCGGCCGAACTCTCGTCGACTTCTTCTTCTTTCTTCTTTCTGGGGTTTTACGTGCCAAAACCAGTTCTGATTAGGAGGCACGCCGTAGTGGAGGGCTCCGGATTAATTTTGACCACCTGGGGTTCTTTAACGTGCACTACAACGCAAGCACACGGGCGTTTTTGCATTTCGCCTCCATCGAAATGCGGCCGCCGCGGCCGGGATTCGATCCCGCGATCTACGAGCTCAGCAGCACAAAACTCTCGTCGACTCTGTGGCGAGTAAATGTACCCTTTACATGGGACGACCAAAGAAGATCCGGACAGCCGAAGAAGAGCGTGGCGTGGTGAAGCGAGAGTCTGCGCATCAGCGGCGATCCGATTCGGAATACCGTGCCTAGCAGCCACTTAGCATTTCCAAGCAAAACTTAGCCAAGCCTAGTAAAACTTGGAAGAAGCTAGGTCGATCACCAGCTCCGCTGTTTACTCCAGCCTTGCACCACTAGTGTAAGCTGCCCACGTTTTTTTTTTTTTTTTCATCTATAACATTGCAGCGCTGGGCGATCTGCACATTCTCGTGAGCTATAGCAGACAAAGGTTACACAGAGGACACGGTGATAGAATAGTAGAGGTGGCCAAACGAGCGCCGCCCATGCGTCGTCGCATCTCTCGAGTTACTACAGCAGTCGCCAGGTGGCGAAATGGGTTTTGTGGGCTCAAAGACACGCACCGCAAGCTTTAGCTGTGCTTTGAAAGGTTAGTGCTGTTGCACTTTTTTTTTTGCTTTAAAACGTTTTTGATTGCTTGTAGAGGCTGTCTTCCAGCCTTGCCCACAAAAATATCCTCACCAGGCTCTAAGGAACTTAAAAAAATGTCACAGTTTCGCCCTAAGGGCGAAGCAATGAATGCGATAGCAACACAGCAATGTCATACGAAGTAAGGTGAGCGGCTTTGGTAGCAATATGAATTGTAGTAAACATGAGCTGATTAAGTAAGCAGGTGTGCTGCGGCGTAAGTAGACCGACATGAAGAGAGCCTCGATGACCACGAGAAGGCGCGTGTGAAACGGTGGTGTTGATGAGAAGCGCTTCCCGTGGGCAGCGCGTGCGAAGGGACACACCTGTAGCGCAGCACTGCCGATCCGGGCAGCATTGCGTGTGTAGCGTGCGTTGGAAAATGTGGCCCGACTATTACGAACTGAATGAACAAGCGTGGTGCGAGCGCGCACAAACACGAAGAGATCACACTGAATGACAGCAGACAACGACTGTGAAAACGCTGGCAGCAAGCATACGCCGCAGCGGGCGAAGGTACGTGCGGTCTATCGCTTCAACGGAAACTGAGCGGCGAATGCACTTAAAGGTCAGAGCCGTGTGGAGATAAGAGACGGTGCGAGCGAGCGACGAGCGCGGTTGTTGGCAGAGAAGTGCGCCCCCCCCCCCCCCCCTTGCTCCCTCCGGCGCTGGTTTCCTGCTTCCTTGCTTGCGCGTGGGAGATTGAGTGCGTTCGCTCTCCGTGATACGCGCGTCTCCGCACGCTTCCTCTCGGGCATACGGCGCGCGGCGGAGATTTTATCTATAGGGAACCTCACGGCGACGGCGACGGCGACGGCGACGACGACGCCGACGACGACGCCGACGGCAGAAATCCGGTTCAAGTGTCCATATAATTGCTATCGCAATAAAATTCTAATCGGTGCGGGTAACTCCAACAAGATTGACAAAGAGCGCCGATCGCAAGGGACGGGCTTGTATTTTTCTGAAAGAGCAAAAATTCGTACCAGCGAGTGTACACCGTAAAAAAAAAAATACTTTTCACGTCATGGTGGGTAACATTGGGGCTTATGGACGTAGTTAACTTATGATGGCCTGGCTGTAACCAAATTTCACTCTGGCACTGTCACTTGGAAACTGTCGATTTCTTGACCCAACATATTTATTAATACTAGTATATATATATATATATATATATATATATATATATATATATATATGTTAGCACGTTCACAGTAGTTTTGAGGAGACAGTAAATACTGTTTTGGCACAGTCGTACATGCTAATCAAGCATGTTTTATTAATGTGCGATTGAGGAAGAATACAGATATACTTGATCGTGAGCATCTCAAAAAGATAGTCGGTTCAAACGTGATTCATTTGGCAGTGACGCATTAGTCGCCGTATCGTTCTGAGAACCAATTTGTATCCATAAAAATAAAGACATAAAACAATCAAATGAACAAGGAATAAACGACGTGCCCGAAGTCAAGCTGCAAGCGTAAATCCGCGCGATAATCCGTTTTTAATGATGGTAACTATTCAGGGTTATTGAGGGCCTCTCGGGTGTACGGCACTACGAGGCCAAGCTCTTTTTCAAAAGTCATGGACGTAAAAATACAGTTCGAATGCTCGCGACGCCCGCCGGGCTACGTACTTTCAAGTACGGCGGAGCGGGCAAATGAGCCCAGACAACCCCTGCTGCCATCTTACGCAAAGCGGCGGCAACTACAGAGCCGTCGCGTCATGCGCGGCGCATTGGGGAAGCGGCGCCGTTTAGCCACCTCTCCTATTCTACTACCGTGACATAGGAGAGCAGGGCCCGAATTGACAAACACTTCTTAAGCTAGAATTTTTCGTAAGAAAGAATTTGAGCCAATCTAATGGCAAATCAAAAGTTGCTAAAAAAAAGGTTTGTGAATCTGGCCCTAGGTGTCGCGCAGGAATGTGCTTTCGAACTCACCAATTTAACTGGCAGTGCACTGCCTGACAGTGAAGTGGGTGGTTGTGGTTGCGATGCTGAGCCGTACATGAAGAAGTGCGTGATGAATATGAGGATGGTTATGGGGTAGGTGCTGAAACAAGAATGGCAAATTGCTTTGTTATATTTCAGTAGTTTGTGCCCTCTCCAATCGAGCACAAAAGCTACAATCATTGCCATGTCTAAAGAACATAAAGGAGTCGTATAGTTGCACAATATTTTATTGCCATAGCAATTTTAATGTATAGATCACTAGTACAAGTGCACGAGGCGGTTTCTTCTCGCAGAAGATTTACCATCCCGTACACTACCATGGTGAACGTCCAAAAATACGCACAAAGTTCGTGAATAAGTCTCTTAGCGGATGCGTGAGGTAGTGATGACATAATTACGCCTTCGGAATAGCAAAGCTTAAACAAGGTGAAATGGATTTGTTTCCTCTTTTGCATTGGTTCTTTTCCGCTGCTTTGCATATCTTGTAGATAAAACTATCGTGATCCTTAATTACTGGAATAATTAGGCCTCAATAGCGCGAACAAGCTCGCAAAAGGCATTGCGCGTTAACGTTTTGCAGTGATTCCACAAAAGCAGCCGTTAGCCTGCCGTCACTGCTTGTTAATCTTGCGTGACGCCTACAATGCCGTTGAAGGTTTATACGAACGTTGGAATTAATGACGCCAGATTGAGGGTGACGTGGCCGAGAAGTTAACAGACAGGCGCTATGAGTAAGCGAAAGCATGTGGGAGCCGACAAATCTATTACTTAGGAGTAGCCTCTAATTAAATCATGAACAAAACGCTTGGCTGTTGATTCGAATGCCTTAGGCTGCTCTGCTATGACCATAATTGGCATTTCCGGGTTCTCCGCCACGATGGCCGACACCTGCCTAACTCAACCGCCTGGATTCAACTTTGACTTGTAGCGTTAACTAATTGTCACATGTGACAACTGGTTGCTAAGTCTTGTCGAACCCGAAAGCCTGAGGATGTCTCGCCAGTCACAAGGTCGAAATCAAGTCGCTGTGTTCAGCGTGCAAGGTGCGTAAAACAGCGTACCGGTATTAGCGTACACCTTCAGTGTCAGACTTTCCTGGAAACTGCTACGTCGGTACAAATGCGCTAGATAAGCGACAGAGGGGTTTATAAAGAGAATGCTATTGTACTTGGCGATTTGGCTATTTGACTTGGCTATTGTACTTGGCTCGATATTGTATTTCGAGCTGTGGCTCGAAATACCTGGCACATGCAGTTTAGGAAAGTATGGCTCGCACGGTGTTATGAACATGGCTGAACATACGTGGGTAAACATATCGTTTAGGAAATATAGCAGGCTTGTGGAAGGAGCATTGTTTAGTGTAATAAGTCATCAGAATGAGAAAAACGAAGCACCTGGCCTCTCGCTGACGCAGACTTGTGAGGCGTGCCTCTTAGAAGGGTCATCTTCAATGCGTCTCGAATGTCGCTCAGTGAGGCATTTCTAATTACTGTGCCAGATGAGCTCTAGTATCCGATAGTTCGACAAGTTAGGCACGTTCGTAGATATGAGAGGTGAATCCAAGATGTCTTAAAAACATTTGCGCAATCAAATTTCACTAAGGGCTTTGCTAGAAGTTAATATGTGCAAAGTCTTGAAGAATTCAATGAACTTCTAGCGTCGAAGAAAATATGTGCCAAGAAGCTTGAATACGTGTGCATATATGTTCCGAATGATGCTATAAAGTTTGATTGAGTAACAAAGCCACTTGAATACACAACACAAGGTACTTTTGGCGTCATTGCAGTCGCCTGGTACAGCAATTTCATGCACAATTGAATGAGTAAAGAGTAGAAAAAAATAGGCGAGGACAAAGCTGACAAAGGCTGAGTGCTGAATGCGTCCTCAGTGCTCTTTATAAGCTACGCTCTAGTCAATTTCGCACTCCTTTTCGAACGCGTGCTTTCGTCAGGTTAAAATTCTCAGCACTTTCTCCAGGTGTCAAACATTTACAGCGCATACTGGAGTTTCGTTGTGTGCTGATATACAAGAAAATCGTGGGGGTGCACGAAAAAAAAAAACAGCAAGTAAAGCAAGTAAAAATAAGTCACCTTCCGTGACTTATTTTTCTGTGTAAATACTGCCAGCATTTGAAAAGAAATGTCGTGAATACGAGAACGCCTTAAAAAAAACATTTACCAGCGCTTCCCCTGTCCAGGAAATGGGGGTGAGCGAAGCTTGTCGTGTGTGTATCTGACCTTCGTGGTGATTTTCTTTCTCTTTCTCTCTCTTTCTCTTTCTTTCTCTCTCTCTGTCTTTCTTTCCCTCTCCTTATTCTCTTTCTTATCTCCCTCTTTATTTCTATCTATCTCTCTCTGTTTCTTTCTCTCTCTATTTCTCTCTCTCTCTTTCTTTCTGTCTATTTCGTTCCCTCTCTCATTATTTCTTTCTCTCTGTCTCTCCTTCTTACTCTCTTTCTTTGTCTTTCTATTTATCTCTCTCTCTCTTTCTTTTTGTCCCTGGTATATGACATTGAGCTTGGACCTTTTCTGCACTATCGCCAGGATCGGCCCACTTTTCAGCGTGACACCACCGCCACCGACACTTCTGAGCCTATAAAGCTTCGCTTAAAACATCACTGCACTTAGCGCTTTTGGGATGCGAATAATAATAATTTAGTCTCGCGTTCTCGCACCATTGCCAACTTTCATTCCGCGAGAAAATGAAAACATGTTTGTGAATGAACATACTATGAGTAACCTGTGCTCAAAAATAGTTTTGGTTGCCCCGTAAAGGGGCGCTCGGTGCAGCTTTCTTTAGCGTATAAATTTTGTCAGTTGTATATCACGTGTCCCCCGCTATGTCTACATGAACGCGATTGAAGGGGGTCGAGTCAGAAGTCGACCTGGGACAACTCTACTCGCATGGGCCGAGGTTCTTGCGACAGCCTGCGTCGAGACCAAAGAAAAAAATTGCCGCGTATCTGCGCGCTTCGCTGCAAATGTCGTCGAAAGACGATAGTCTTCTGCCGGCCGTACTACATGAGTGCTGGTCTGATCCGCGGCCACCCGTGATGCTGTTCTCGTACCATTTCCGTCCTGGCATGATAAATGCAATGGAGGTTTGTTTGAACAGATTTCATTTTACCGCATTATTTCATCAAGCGGCCATTTATGTTTTGCCCTGCCTCAGACAGCGCTTCCTTTATGTTGAATCGGCCGCATCTGGCTGGCATTGATAAAATTGAGGAGGCGCTGCGTGAGACATGGACGCCATCTGGCAATACATCGGGAAACATGAGCTTGTGCAGAGGGTTTCCTTCCTCCATGGCAGAGGGCGCTCGTCGGCGCGCAGTCGGGGAACGTCCTTCGTCGGCGCGCATAGCATGGCATTTTCAGCGCAGCTTAAGAAACTAGGGTCTTTAGAGTTACGTATCTATGTATTTTCTATTAAAGGAACACACCTCCTAATACTTACCTAGTGATGTTGCGCCTCAGATATGCGTAATATTTACTTTGTGATCGATAACGTTCACAAGTATGAACAGCCGTACCAGTTTAAGTAGTGTGGGCGGTAAGCAAGTGGTCCAACTTTGGCCGGGTGGCTGAATCGGGTGACAGACAGACAAACAGACAGACAGACAGACAGACAGACAGACCAAATTTTCAGCGTTTAAGTTCCCCAAGAAAGACTATCGTCTTTAAAAAGCGCGTCCACTCAAACGCGGCTGGCTGCGAACGATCCGACCCGTCCGGTTTTACATGTGCGCTGGGTCAAGCTATCCCATGCGGTCAGGTTGGAGCAGCATGACGGGTTAGCGTTTACATGAGTGCGACAGGCAAATGTAATCCCGACAAGCGGACTTGACCGGGTTTTGTCCGGTAAAGGCCCTAAATGACATCAGTAAAGCTAACCCGACAAATAAAGCTCGTCATCTCAGAACAAGGCGTCGTGATGGGCACTCACTTTGCCAAGTCTCGTAATAGCGTCATTTGGCTGACGGTTGTGCTTGTATAATCCAACTTCAAAACTCCGAGAAAGAGATCAGGCGAGGCGTTGTTTCCTTTCAGTCTCTGCTGTACCGAGCTCAGAGCCTGCGAAATAATGAAAAAAAAAGAAGAGATGAAATGAATAACCGAAGGAGGACCTAATCAGCCCAACTGTCCTGGGAATCATGAGCACATAAAATCTGTCAGGATCCGACTCGCCATTTGTGTCGACCTTAATACGCATTGAAACAGGGCAGCGACACACCGTATATTGCCACCACCGAAACGCATCATGTCATAGGCGCGTGGGCAGCCGGGATACTTAATCCACTTCATTTCGGAGAAACGCTCGCTCCGCGCTGGGCCAATGTGTGGATGTGTATTAAAAATAATACCAGCGTGGGGGTTTTAACGCGAAAGCGTTAAGGGCCCCGTGTCGCAGAAAATCCGGCGTTGGCGTCGGTGGCGGCGTTGATGCCGGCGTCCGCGGCCGAGAAAATCATCCCCAACCACGCAGGCCCTCTGAATGTATTTAGGTTTATGTATATGCCACGCCTTCTTATATGATGTGCGGTATATGCGGGTTATATTGTCACGCCATTCTATCGCTTGTGCTGCTCGTACCTTGTCTCTTATTCTTGACAAAGCTATTCCTCGGAATTTTGAGAATGACAATCCACAAACAAATGTCATGAAACAAAGCACCCACAGCACATGCCTTTTATGTTAAATCCTCTCAGACTGAAATATTAAAAGTGTTAAAAAATACGAAAAGAATTAATTTATGGGGTTTTACGTGCCAAAACCACGATCTGATTATGAGGCACGCCGTAGTGGGAGGGGGGGGGGGGGGACTCCGGAAATCGGGACCACCTGGGATTCTTTAACTTGCGCTTTAATCTAAGTACACGGGTGCTTTCGCCCCCCATCGAAATGCGGCCGCCGTGGCCGGGAACCGACCCCGCGACCTCGTGCACAGCAGCCCAACACCATAGCCACCAAGCAACCACGGTGGGTGAAACAAATACGTAAACCTGAAAATGACGCAATTTCTTCGGCGTGGTAGTGATCTCCGAAGTTCGAAACCACGGTTTTAGTGGGAGGCGCGCAATAGTGGGGGATTCCGCAACAACATTTAGTTGTTGCCGTACAGTCGTCGTTCATGCCATTGTGGTCATGCGCTCGTCATCATTCCCATTGTCCTCAAACTATCGTCGTCAAGCTGTCACCAGCGTATCTTGTCGCTACTTCCAACTCGTCATTGCGCCGTCGTTACATTGTCGTTGTCATGCATTGGTTGTCGCACCGTCGTCTCGATTCCGTCGCGATCGTTCCGGCGTCGTCTTTCCAGCTTTGTTATCGGACTTTTGTCGTGCAGTCGTAATCATACCACCATTGCCTTACAAATCGTTGACACGGCATCGTCATCCCGTGGTCCTCATGACGTCACGTCGTCCCGCAGTCGTCGCTACACCATTGTCACCATTTAGAGAATCGTCACCCCATTCTCATGACGTCACCGTCATACCGCCTACGGCTGCGCCATTGTATGCGAAGCTGGCGAGCACTCGAGAATCGGAGAGATAACAGTTTACGCTTAAGAGGCTTCTCCAAAACACATTTTGCGATAAAATGTGACGGACGAAGCAGGACCTTCACAAGCACATGCGAAATCGGGATCGAAAACGCTTAAGCCGCCTCAAAACTAACAGACTAAATACTGGACCGGTGAATATTTTTTTTATGGGACAGCTACATAGCTATAGGCTAGGCAGCCAGATAGCGGGGAACGACATTGGTCTGACAATTCTAAGCAAGCTGAACGCTTCACCACAGTTGAAAGCGTCTCTGTTTTTGCCAACTGATATCATATGTTGATTCGGCTGCTCGCGCTGACTCCTGGCTCACTTGGAATTCGCTTTATGAAATGGAATTCCCGCTATTTAAATGAAATGTATGTGAAAGCCGGCATGCTGCCGTGAATGACATGATTATTTATAGAAGAGTACACACATTATATTTTTTACTGCTCCTTTCTTGATTTAAAAAAAAGTCCTGGAACACAAGACCCCAGGAAAATTAATGGCAAGCGTGACAGTGCCATAAATAATTTAGTACAATAGCTTTTTGGCGGGCAGTGTTAGTTTTGTTTCGACTGAGTCGTGACGTCTTGACCCGTCGTACGACACTTCGTAATCCGATTTGCCCCATACGACGATTCGGGACACTGCGTACACGACTGAGCGAGCAGAGCGTGGAGCTCCGCCCAGAACCGGTGCTCCTGTATGGACGCTCGGAATATGGCGTAACTGCGCAAAGAAAGCGAAAACTAATGTTCTTGCACAGCTCTCTCGTTTTACACAAACTATGTGAATATAAACACGTCTATGCGAGCCGCGTAGACGTGTTTCCGCAAGGCCGCGTCCGCAGTGTCGGCTTCGTTGACAGCCACCGATGGGTAGGAGCCGGCAGGCCTAGATCGCGGGGCCGTCGAATCCGAGACCGGTGGTGCTTGCGACACGATCTCATTGAGCTCGTAATAAAGCGCATATGTTGTTCAGCACTACGAGTACAGACGAGGTGACGCTTAAATTGCAGTAGATTTGATTTTATCGACTCCGACTGAAGCGAACGAGCAAGCCCGAGAAGGTTGCGATCGCTAGGAGAGCGGTATAGTCCTAGCTTGCTGGCCATCGGCTTGCGATCTGTCCCCAGCTCGTAATGAAGTACCTATATTCGCCAAAACAATGTCTAAACATTTATGATGCTCTTATGTGAGAATACGATTCGTAAATGCAGCCAGTTCCACGAAGTGAAATCTGTCGAAACAACGGAGCTGTGGTCGTTCTGTTTCTGCGACTGTCGCGTATGTTTTTTTTTTGTTTTGTTTTTTAGCCATGGTAGTCTTCGTGTTGGACCGAAGGCACATTTCCGCTGTTTCGACAGCTTTCACTTCGTGGAACTGTCTGCATTTTAGTAGTGAGACATGAACATCAAGGTAGGGAGAAAACGCTTTTTACTGTTTAATCCCTCCCATTGCTTGGGTTTTCGCAGGTGTCACATCGGGGTTTTTTTTTTTTTTTTGCCCTTTACAAGCACGGCCTTGTGATCGCTGTAGTAGACGGTCAGTGTAGGGCACTCGCGCCGAGCGGCGCACATCATGCGAAGAACGCGCGGCGCAAACACCTGCTATTATACCCCGGCGCCTCTCCTCCTGCCCGGCGCGCGCTCCGATTGGTCGGCTCCTCTCCTCCCGGCGCCGGGAGAAGAGGAGCCCTCTCTGGTCACGTGACCACTCCGGCTCTGCTCCTGCGTGACGGCGCCGTCATCGACGGCGCATGCTCGACTAAGAACAGCTACGCTACGGTGGCGAGAAGAACCTTCTAGACACCGTAACTACGCTGTTAATATGAGCGCATTCGCTTCTCCAACGCGCATGGCTATAGACAGGAGGCGGCTGGTCGCACATGCAGCTAAAGCAAGCGTTCGTTATCATCCAAAATCTCGTGCTATTTTCATGGCCTCCATATCGGTTGGTGTCTCGATATTTCAGCTGCACAGACTCAAACTGACGTAATGCCTCCTGGACAGCGCTGGTTCCTAATAGAAAGGAACATAAGTTCCGATGAAGTATTTTCAAAAATGAAAGTTGAATAGTGTGAGTTTAAGTGTTCTATGAACAAATCATGCAATAAATTATTCAAGGCTCTCTTAGGCTTGCCAGTATTTATACCCGAGTGTAGATGTGAAGGTTATTCATTCTGCATTAGAAAGTATTGCAAAAAAAATAAATACCTGTATTTCTGTCGGTGAATCATAAGCGGCGTGATATATGTTTCTATGGGAGCGAGGAAACTTAAGAAGCTTTAGCTCGGGCCCAACTCCGATACAGGTAGTTGAAACACACATAAAACGCAGAAACGTTTTTCAGAGATAACCCTTGACCGATTCTAATAAAATTTGTTGCTTTTCGGAATGGAAGGTAAATTGTTATGAGTGTTGGAAGCAGAATGTCGATTTAGGGCCTGAATTCATTAAAAGCTTTTAGCATAAATTCATAAGATTGAAAAAAAAATACAAGAACGAAGTTTACAAAGTCGCAGCTCTTCACCAAGAACAGATATCGCATTTCTGGAAACTGCATCCATTCGATCGTGCAATGCGAACAAATTTGCTAAGTCAGTAGATATCGTACGTGAATTTATTACATTCTTCACCGGGGTTTTGCGAAACCTCCATTAACATTTTACTAGTTTTTCTGAAATTCGTGTGGAATATATCAATTTTTTCAGCTCTACACGTACTATTAGAACTTACAGATTTGTGATATCGTTTTTCATTGCTGAGTTGAAGAGTTATAAACACTATAGTTTTGCTTCCGAGAATTTTGCAATTTCTGCCAATTTTAATAAAGATCTTTATTCACGACTTCAAATAAAATTCTCAACCTACAGTAAGAAGATTTTAACTTTTTTCTTTAACATGCAACAGACCTCACCAAATTTAGTTCAGTGGCTGGCGAGAAAAAACGATTTCTCCCTTCCCATGTGTTTAGATATTAGCCCCCTATTTAAAGCTTCCTCTTAACAAAAATAAAAAAGCGAGCTTTTTATTATCGTAACATTCGCATGCCTCGAGCGGTATATTTAGCGCCGTTTGCATTTAGACTGACCTAGTAGAATACAGATGGCAGTGAAAGTAAACCGATAAAGTCAATGTATCTTTTCGGCAAGCTCAGTTTTACGTTTCCGAATTCTGGTTTAAAGCATGAAAAGCTTAAAAGCCGTGTTATGGCGTTTCTGGTGTGCTGGAGCGAGTTCGGCCGCCAAGGCCGTGAGTGGTCCTCTAGAAAGTGGATGGGAAAACGTCGCCGCGGTAGCTCGTTTGGCAAGAGCATCGCACGCGTAATACGAAGACGTGGGTTCGTATGTCAGCCTGCGGCCAGTTGGTTTTTCAACATTCATGTGTAATTACGTACTGATCATTTGTGTAATTGAAATAGTAATTCTCCTATGCTGTCCTTGGTCATTGTTTGATGGCTTCTTGCGATATGGCTAATTGAAAGCGGTCCCCTCAGTTTCCTTTCTTGTCGTTATATATATATATATATATATATATATATATATATATATATATATATTGTAGCGCAGCGTTGGAACCCTGAAGTGGGTCGTCCACTCCAGTGCCTTGAAGTGGGTCTCCTTCTCTAGTACCTTCTAGTGGGTCGTTTTCTTCGGCTCTAGAGCGCCGCTCGTGCTGAGAGTCCGTGCTGCGCTTTTTGGACTGTCGCCCTTGCGCTGCTTCAAGTGCCGTCCACTAAACATCCTTATAAATTGGTGGAGAGTGCTGTACCCTCAAAACCGCTCCTAAACCCCTTCGATGCCCCTGGAGCTTCGATCTCGTGCACTACCATCTGCCATGCCGCAAGACACCTCCCAGCAAACGCCTCCTCCTGCAGCACCCACCTGTCCCGGTGTCCCTCGTCAACGCGACCCACCTATCTTCACTGGCGCAGATGGCACCGACTTGGAGGACTGGCTCGCTATCTACGAGCGCGTGAGTGTACCCAGCAAATGGTACGAGGTCGAAAAATTGAGCAACTTGATGTTTTACCTGGCGGGAGTAGCTAGTCTGTGGTACAACAGCCACGAATCCGATTTCCCGACCTGGTCCGCTTTCAAGACTGCCATTATCGACGTGTTTGGTCGCCCTGCTGTTCGTAAGCTGCAAGCGGAACAGCGTTTGCGCGAACGAGCTCAGCACGCCAGGGAATCTTTCACTAGTTACATAGAGGACATTCTGGACTTGTGCAAGAAAACCAACGCGACCATGTCCGAGTCGGATAAGATCAAGCATGTCATGAAAGGCATCGACGACGACGCCTTCACCATGCTCCTCGCCAAAAATCCTCGCACGGTGGCAGAGATAATATCGCTGTGCCAGAGTTTTGAGGAGCTACGCCGGCAGCGGTCGTTGACCCGTCGGCCGCCAGCACGGGACGCAGATCTCGCTGGCTTGTCAACAGTTTCCGACTACACCACCTTGCTGGCAGAAATGAAGACATTTGTGCGCGAAGAAATTGCACACCAGCTCTCTGCTGCCCTTTGCTCACCCGCAGCATGTGGAACAGTCATCAACCACACTCCCGCCTCCCCTCCGCCGTGTGATTGAACTGGAAATCCCCGAGGTCATGCCGGAATATCCCCAGCGCCCTCCGGCACCGGCGCCGGAGGGCGCTTTATAAGGACGTTTATTGTTTATAAGGATGTTTATTGGACGGCACTTGAAGCAGCGCAAGGGCGACAGTCCAAAAAGCGCAGCACGGACTCTCAGCACGAGCGGCGCTCTAGAGCTGAAGAAAACGACCCACTTCAGGGTTCCAACGCTGCGCTACAATATATATATATATATATATATATATATATATATATATATATATATATATATATATATATATATATATATATATAGAATACGGTGGCGTTCACCGTACTCAGCACAAGTGCACACACACACACACACACACACACACATATATATATATATATATATATATGTGTGTGTGTGTGTGTGTGTGTGTGCACTTGTACATATGCACTTGCCAACGTTTCGGCGGCGCCTTCGTGAGTCTTCTACGGTCACGCACCTTTCCAAAACCGCATTCCTCTCTCTCTGTCTCGCTGTTATATATCATTTTTAGTGGGAATGCACGGCCGAAACGTTAGCAAGTAGACATGCTTGTTTCATCAGTGTGCTGCTTAGTTCAGATGTATAAATATGTACTGATGAGAAGCGCAATTTCGCAGTTATCTTTAGTTTATTTACCCAACAGTTTCGGTCGGTGGACCGACCTGTGTACCGCGGAAATCTATGTCACTGCGTGCGTGGGTGTGTGTTTAGGAGAGGGAGTGTTTAATTAAGCACTGTGAATAATGGCGGCTTCTGAAGCCCTGAGAGACCACGCATTCAAGGCAGCCCAGTGCTTCGTTTGCCAATACACTTACTTTGAGCAATGCCAGCCTCACATTGCTGGTATTTTTCAGGTAAGAAGAATAGTCGTAGGCATACAGCATGCCGTAGTCGTGCACCTTCGAGCTCCACAGCGAGTTCATGAGTGCTGAACTGGCGCCCGTCATGCTGGTTGCAGCTTCATCAGCGTAACTGCACCAGTTCGACAACATTAGAAACACTTTATGAGCGGGTGTGTGTCGATCACCGCTGTTGTACTTGGTAGCTGCAATATGAATTATAGTCACCGTTGTAGTAACTGCAATAATTATCGTCATGAGCCCTTTTTAACACGAAAGTGTTTTATGCCGGGGTCCACCAAGACTTCACTGACGTATTTCCGTCACGGAAATACGTCAGCTTACAATGTACACGAACATAATACAAAGAAAGAAACCAGAAGAAAAAGTTCCACAAACATGCAAAATTTCGAAATCGAACCCACGACCTCTCGGTCCGCGACGATAGATCGCCGAGCGTTTAACCCATTGCGCCACAAACGCATTTGCAGAGAGCTACACAGACGCGCCTTATATATCTAACACTCCTCCGTGTACCCGCGCTCTTGCTCGGGGCGGTGCCGCCGCCTACGAGCAGAAAAGAGAAGTACTGCATTATGACACTAACGCGCACCGACAGTGAACGCTTCGGTGGTCTCAGCACTACGACGCCTCGATGCCAGCATTCGAAGGGACGCTGGCATCAAGAAGCACTACCAACGCCACCTAGGTGGCGTTCACCGTACTCAGCACAGCGGAGCGTGCGTGGCCTCCGCAATTAGCTCTGAAAATGTTTCTGAAGTTGATCGCGGAGGCTGCAATTACGACGCGCTGTACGCGCTGATTTGACTCGGTGACGATTCAGTTACGTGCTTTGTCTTGCGCGTTGTATTAGTGTGTCAGTTACGTGCTTCGCCTTTCGCGTTGTGCTAGCGTGTGCAGCGTAGTGCAGCTTCCATATGCACGACGGTTGCTCATGGTCATCGACGTTGGTAGTCGTGATGGAGGAGACGTGCCACCAGGCGTCAGCGTGGGTGCATCAACGCCTAAGGGCGCTTTAGCCACAAAACACCAATAGACATTATATATCAATGTGCAATAAACATTACACTACTTCTGTGAAGACACGTTTCACTTTCGTGTTCTATACCGATTCCTATATAAGAGGGATCAACCACATTTTTTTATTTCAATCACAGGATCAAGCTCTCCCATCGGTCGCTATTTCCTTGTCTTCTAGGCGACTCTACCGAAAAAATTTTCTAAGCCTATCACACTACCTATTCTTTTGCCGTCCTCGGCTGCAGCTTTGTTTCCTTTGAATTTGAAGTTAAAACTCTCATGAACCACGCTTCTCGCCTAGGCGCATCACGTGACCCGCTTAATACTACTAACACGTAAAACGACTGAAAAGGTGAGCAACCTTATAGCCATGCAGGTTTGTGAGAGGCGGGTGTGCAAACTCGGACGCGCAGCAGTATTACCTGCGCATGCTCAAAGGCAGAGATGATTCATGCGTTGGCACTGGCTTCCCGTGAGCATGCGCAGATATGTTTTGCATCTTCGGTGGAAAGCATTATACAGTCGAACCCGCGTATAGATAATCTGAAGGAGATCACAAAAAAGTACGATGTATAGCTACTTCGATATATAAAAAAACGTGCAAGGTTGCACTCAGTCGTTCAAAGCTTAGGCACAGTGAAATTGTCGATCCTGAAGTCTTACTGGCTGCTATTGTTAGGCATTAACTTCGCTGCTGCTAGGTCTTAACTTGGTTTAACTCAGCTACGCATGTAGGAAGGTATTCGGAGCTACTTTCCCTTTCGCGACATTTCGCGTGACCAGCGCTGGACGCGTCGGCGCCTACGAGTGATAGCGTTCCTGGCATGCCACAAACGCAGGCAGGCTAACCAAGGTCGGCACAGTGCCAAGAATGGTGTTGCTTGCCGACTCCGAAAGCGTTGGCGACATTTCGCGTGACTAGCGGTCGACGCGTCGCCGACTACGAGGGACAGGCGTTGCTGGCATGCCACAAACGCAGGCAGGCTAACTAAGGTTGGTACAGCGCCAAAAACGCTGTTGCTTGCCGACGCCGAACACGCTGGAGGCTAGCCGCTCGATATGAATCGACCAGCTTTTTTTAAATGCTAAGCATTTCTTGCCGGCGGCTCTGTCCGTCCCTCTCGCGTCCAACACCCCCACAGCGCATGCGCGTTCCCTCCCCCTCTCTCTCCTCTCCTACGCTTCCCCCTCTCTCTCCTCTAGGAATCCGGAGCGGCGCGCACGACAGGTGGTGCGACAGCTGCATACTCCGCTGGGGGCGCCACGGTAGTTCCGCGGTATGAAAATGACGGAGCGCGCGCGCCTCATTCTCTCTCCTGCATGTGCAGCGCCGCGTTGATCGCTCGGGCTGCTGCCGCGAAACCATCTCCCGCTCAAGCTAACCATGTCCCCGCTGCTTCGCATCCACACGTTTCCCTTTAGGGGGAGATGGAGCAATTTTTTTCTTTCTCCTGGCTCAGCGCGCCGTTGACAGAAGAGAGGCGGGGGTCGGGAAAACGAAAAGCTGGCAAGGAGGAGACCGCGTGCTCATGCACGCGGTCTCCTCCTCCTCTTTCTCTGGGTTGCTATGGCTACGGCGCGGCAGTTTCTTTGCACGCACAACAAATTACTGCTGGGTTAAACTGCTTCGCTGTTAAAATGAACCTTCTATGCAGAAATTTTGAAGGGGATTTTACTGCTCTTCGTTATAGACAATATTTGGTTATGTGTGGTTTCAATATATTTGGGTTCGACTGCAGTCCCTTTGGTTGAAATGTTCTTTTCCGTGCGTTCCTTTTCCGCGCAGGGTCTCGCCGGCGTTCTAACTGCGCCTCGGTAGGGCCAAATGAAAACACACAAAGCGTTTCAACGGGCTCGCTTGCCCGCGAAGAATTCATAACTCGATAGACGGCTCAGCGTCGTTCGAATGAACATTAATGCTTTTTATTAAATAAGAAGCATTTCTTGGCGAACATTTGCCACCTTGACAGTATCTATCTATCTATCTAGCCGCCTACGTTTGGTGCTGTCATTGTCGTATCGTTAACACTGTTTACTAAAATTGGCTTACTATGACAAGAGCGAACATAAATGATAGATTATGACATGAATATCATGACATGTGTGTCATGTAGGTCATAAAACAACTGCCTACGTCTTGCTGCTCTCATGGTCGTTTCGTTAACTTGGTAGGTACCAAAATTAACATAGTATATAACAGTGTATGACGAACATAAATGAGAGGTTATTACATGAATGTCATGACATGCGTGTCATGCAGGTCAAAAAACAGCCGCCTAAACTGACAATGACCCAGCGAAAAAATATTAACACTCAAAAACCACTGAAATGGGTTCGTACGTGGGTACTAAGTGAAGGTAACGCTAAAGGATGATGCTAGAAGTCATGGTCATGAGCATGACTCAGCGAAAATAACAATGACTCAGCGAAAAAAAGATTAACACTCATAGATCGCTCAAATTTGTTCTGACGTGGGTATTAAGTGAAAGAAACACCACAGGATGATGCTAGAGGTCATACTTGATCATGAGCATGACTCAGCAAACTTGACTATGACTCAGCAAAAAAAGATTAACACTCAAAAACCACTGAAATGGGTTCGTACGTGGGTGCTAAGCGAATGCAACACAAAAGGATGATGCTCGAAGTCATAGTCATGACCATAACTCAGCAAAAATGACAATGACACGACGAAAAAGTTGAATTTCAAAAACCAATTGAATGGGTTTGGATGGGGTACCTATGAAGGAAAAGGCTAAAGGTCAATGGTTGAAGTCATATTCATGGGCATGGTATCCTAGGCGTTGCTAAAGGGACTCCTGGGGAATCATGACGTGAACGTCATGACTTGCGTGTCATGTAGATCATGAAAAAGCTGCCTACCTCTTGGTGTTCTCATGGTAGTTTCGTTAACTTGGTAGGCACCCCACACACTGCTTCGCATAACATCGATTTCCACAGGGCGTGGGATCTGCTAGCTTTTTGATACATTCACTTGATACACTCATGATGTGGCGCTAACTCGTCACCATTGGCTTCGCCGTCATGTGTGCAATCACGTACGCACTAGACACACATTTATTCAACGAGAACCGTGGAGCTGCCGTGGCGTCGCAGAAGCGTACTCTTCTCGCTTGCCGGAGGTCCGGGTTCGATTCCCACCCAGATAGAAATTAATCCAATTTTATTTTCAAAACCTATAGTTTACTTTTGTAGCGGCCACCAACGCCGGAACGCGGGGACGCTAAAGTCGGCGTTCTCAGCCAGCGTCTTGGTGCCGGCTGCGAAAGACGAGGAAAACAAAGATGTGCAGCGTATGCTCGATGTGCAAGCACTACATGGGTAGTTCTGTTCTAGAAACCAGCTACGTTGGTCCTCCTGTGGGGCGAAGCAATAGAGAAATCGCTTTCGCTTGAGATTAAGGCTTGCTTCGTACTTCAGACAGTCAGCTATCTTTTTTATTCGTTTGTTAATATGACCTCTTTTTTTCCCTTCACCACAGTAACTACTGAACGACGGTATTTGGCTCTCCTTGTAGGAAGCGACCCACCCCCTTCACGCTAGCGGAAAGCTGCTTGCCATGCCGCGAGTCTGCGCTGACCGGTCGCAAATTAAAAGTTTGACAAAGCAGTTGGCGCGCACAGGCGGCGATTGCCGCGGATCGCACTGTTAGGCCTCATTCACACAGCCGTCAAACGCTCCGTCACATCACCGTCACGGCATCCGTTTTCGTCAGGGGAGAGGGTTTCCGAGTCGTTTTCCCCTCAAAAACGGCTCGCCGGCGACGCAGAGCGGTGCTCTACGTTTCCGTCGCCAGCACGGTGACGGAAACCCTCTCGGAAACCCTCTCCCCTGACGAAAACGGATGCCGTGACGGTGACATGACGGATCGTTTGACAGCTGTGTGAATGAGGCCTTACAGCGTTCTGCGCATCGTCACGCATGCCTTTTAACAAGGCTACGCAAGCGACAACTATATTCTAACCATTGTATTGGCGTGAGTCGCCATGTATACGCGTGGGGTGGCCCTGACATAACTATCTCACGCTTAATAATGAAACGACGAGTTAAAACACTGATGTGCTGCATAAATCCTTTGGGTAGAACACCATGACCGCTAGGGGTCGCCCAAATGTTCGACATGATGGTGGCCAGCGTTTAGAAATCTTTCCACTGACAGTTTTTTTTTACACTGTTTTTTGAGTCACACTTAAGACCCTTTATCTAAAGAGTCTGCGCGTAATTATGGCCTGTGTGTGGTCATAGATGAGTGGATGAGCCTTTGACATTGTCGCAACACCTCTGTCGCCGAGACCACGAGATTTTCCTTGTCCGCTAAATCATGCCGTGTAATAGTGTAATAGCCTCTTCAACCTACGTGCACCTTGAGTCAGCAGTGTCACTCAGATTGGTTTCCATTTTAAATGTCCCTTCCTAACGCCAGTCGTTTCATTAGAAATTTTTCGCGCTTTTTTATTTTCAAAACATGAGATATATGTCCACTACTATTCGATCCTAAACCACGAGACCTTACGTGCAAAGGACCACAAGCTTTCTGAGTAGAATACTTCCGTTACCTTACATCAGATTGTAAGTCATTAATTTTTTGCCACTTCTTTCTTGAACATTCCACGCAACGCGCTTTAAGTTTCATCCGTAGTTATACGCCTGAGTGAAGGATTTATGCAGGAACCATGACCAATACCGTGCAGTACATTACGGTGATATTATCGCGAGCGCCAGCCCATTCCTCTGTGTGTTGAGCGCTTTCTGTTTAGCGCGAACTATTCGCAGTGTGCCTAATTGAGCTACTCAAGCATCGCTCACTCGTAACTGAAGGACACTCCATGCCGGGTCTTTCGCGCATTGTTGGCGTGCGTCTTGAAGGAGTTCAGGCTTACGCCCAGCGAGTCGAGCCGGCTCTTCACGTTGTTGGAGTAGACCACAACGTCCGAGTAGACGAGGTGCGTGCACAGTCCGTCCGGAGGAAATTGGTACTCGTACATGGCCCGGTACGATACGGTGCAGAATATAACGTCGGGAACCGACGTGTTGCGCGCCTTGGGGTGCGGCCTAGGCGGGTCCGGATTTTCTGCAAGAGTGAGCATGGTAAGACATGTTGGTTAGAACTGTTTGCACGTAGTGGGCCAAGCGCGGGAAAGCTTCTGCGTCATACGCTTGGTGCAAGTAGCAAAACAGGCGACTCTCGCAGACAGCAATTACTAATGAATAACTAATGAATAACTATTCATTAGTTATTCCCTCAATTTTTCTGGAATGGTCGGCTAGGCGGATCAATAGGTCGTAGCGGTCACCCGGGCCTGGTTGGTGGCGTCTTTTGTCGCTGACCACCTCGGCAAGTGTTTGAATAACGGGCGACATCGGTGGCCAGGCGTGGCCAGTAGTACTTCTCTTGCATCCTAGTGAGCGTACTGTAGAACCCGAGCTGTTGGATAATCGTGCATACCATCCAGCACCTCTGACTGCAGTGGTGATGGCACAACGAGAGAATAGTTGTCCAGGACTGGTGATTAGTTCTTCAGGAGGACATCGAGTTGCAGAGATAACGAAGACCAATATACGCCTGAATAACCTACGCTCAAAGTCGGTCTTTCCTACCGAGAACTCGACAAAGCTCCTTAGCTCCAGGCCAGCTCGCTGCTGTTCGGCGAATTCATCGGCACTAATTGTCCCTGGGAAAGAGTCATCTTCCTGGTCGTCTTCCGGCGGTGGGTCAATAGGTGCACGGAAAAGGAACTCGGCACGAGGGTGTTTCCGCCCCGACTTTCAAGTCACGGTGGTGTCAAGCTCTTGCAGTCTGACGCTCTACCGTTTAGGCGGCACGAAAGGTCCTCTATTTTGTAAGCAAACGCAAGACATAGTTTTCTCTTACGACCTCGAATGCCTACCGTACAGGCATGGCCAAAATTTTGCTGTACACCAAATGATAGCGACGCGCTCTTTTTCCGTCGTAGAATAATACGCTTCTGCTTTCGATAGCGACCGGTGATCGTATGTTGTGACCCTTTCAAGTCCGTGGTATATCGGAATAAGCACAGCGCGGAGTCATCCGGTACTTTCGTCGGCATGGATTGTAGAATCGGTGTTTTTGTAAAGTGAGCGAGCACTAGTGGTGTCACTTGAGCTTGAGTTCGTAATAAAGCACCTGCACTATGCACATAGGCCGAGGCATCTGCGCACTGCTTTTACAGCGTAAGCTGTATGGGCTTATTCCAATAGCCGCTATGGGCAGCGATGATGCCGTCGCCGGTGGCTCCCGCCGCGTAACCGTTATCGCCGGAAACGCGAAAAAAGGTACCCGATTCCTGCCGGTATCGAACCCGCGCCCAATGCGTGGGAGCCGGATACTCTACCACTGAGCCACGCAAGCGCTTGCAATCGAGTTGCGGAAAATACCATTAATGCAAGCACGCAGGGGGAGACGACTCGAGCCTCCGCCTGTATGATGGTGCCATCTAGGTAAGATGCCTGCAAACGCAGCGTCCGCAGGCGCAGACGACGATATGTGATTCAGAGAAGGCGCGCAATCAACGTGCACCCGAGCTCCCGAGCTGCCAAGCCTCGCCAGTCTGGTGGCGCCATCTAGTTAAGATGCCTGCAAACGCGGCGCGCCCGACATGTAATTTGCAGTTGTAAGGCTTGATCGGGCTCAGCAGACTGCTGTGGAGAGAGCATTACAAGCCTCAGCTCGCCGTCGACGCCGGGCGGACAGTTCAGATCGTTCTTGTCAAAACGAGATGAACAGACTGCCGCGAATACCCTGTTGTGCATGGTGCCCAAATTGGAGCTATACTCTTGAGCCGCTCCACCAGCTTACGCTGTGACTGTGCTGCGTGTGCCGCGCAGGCCTGTGGTTTTTCTTGTCGACGGTCTGTTGGAACTTTGTGATTGCAGCGCTCTTTTGGGGGTCGGGGTGGAGACCAGACTAACTGACCCCTTGGTGAAGGAATAGGAGCTCTTCGTAAGCTAAGCTGCAATTTTCCGGCTTCAGAGCGAGTCCGAATTACTTAGTTGCCTCTAATACCGTCCGAAATGGCCTAAGTTGATGATGAAAAACTTGCCAAGACTGTATCCATCGGGCGCTCGAACGTTGAAAGTGGCTAGCAAAGCCCGAATGGCATGACTTGTACTCGAACAGCCCATCAGGCATGATAAAGGCGGTGTTGTCGCGATCTTTCTCGTCGACTTCCGTTTACCAGTAGTCAGTTCTGAGATTCATCGAAGAAAAGTACTTTGCATAACAGAGCCGGTCCAAGGCGCCGTCTGTCCGTGAAAGAGCGCATACGTCCTTCTTCGCTATTTTTTTCAGACGAGAATAATCGACCCAGAAACGCCGATCTTCCTACCCTTTTTGTTTACGGAGACAACAGGAGATGCCAGCGGGTTGTTCAACGGCGGATGATTTCGTCGCGTGGCTTTTCATTGAGGTGTTGCTTTATAGCTTCAAGTTCTCGTGTCGAAACTCGGTAAGGGCTCTGACGGAGTAGTCGAACGCATTCTTCGGTTATGGTACGATGCTTAGCAACAGTGTTTGTCGAATCCTTGGTGATGACGAGAAGTGGTCCTTGTATTGCTGTAGGGGACGTTTCACACGTTCTTGGTTATGCTAGGGAAGACATGTACTATTATCTAAAGCTGCTTCAGGAACAGTTTCGCTAGAATATATATATATATATATATGTGTTTATATGCTGCCTGGCTGAAGTTTGTCGCTTTTGCCTGTGCTTTTCCTCAACGCAATTTCACGTATCCCCCAGCGGGTGTTGGTCGCTTTCGACGATGGCTTCTATCTCAAGGGGTTGGTTCTGCACCGACGGAAATCATCATGCCCGCGCGAGGCGGGATACTGAGTTGGCGTAGATTCCACACGCGTGCCTTAGAGAAATAATGTACATAATTATTTGCGTCGCGCATGCAGACTCAATGCAAGTAGGCTTATCAATATTCTTGTCCGTATTACAGCTCAGGAAGGGAAACTAACTGCACCAGTGGGAGCCAGAAACAAAGCAAGTTTATGCAGGTAAGGCATCCAGGGTGACCAATAAAAAAAATCTACATCCAGTGCTCACGGAAAGAAACTGATGATATCCATTTTATAGGACTAACGAGAATCCAGCTGATTGATATATTTTACATCAATCATTCTCTACATCTTCGTAGCGTGTTGGTGAACTGTCCTTAGCCTAAGAGCTAACAGGAGAAAGTGATGCACACTTTTTGGGGGGCCAGTGCCCGCGGTCAGTATATAACAAAAAAAAAGAAAAAGACGATGAGGTTGGGCTAAAAGAACCCTTGTAAGGCATTCTGATCACCCTTCGTAGTTTGTGGCGCTCAGCCCATTAGCACAGCGGAATCACCTGGAGTGCGTCCAGCACACCCAGTTGAGTTTTGAATTCCTGTGTCTTCAACGTAGCCGCCATGCAATTAGTGTTAACGAGCCTCAATATTGAGACTCACACTTATTGTCTATAAGGAATAATATTGTTGCTATATCTAAATTCTTCACTGGATATTCAGTGCGGTATATTCGTTATGTTCTCGGTGCGAAATCAGTGTAAGGTTAACGAATAATAGCCCCTCTTCGGAAACTGCTTGTTAATTGTTCACGACTGTCGAAAGCGTCGCCAAGCCTTATAGACTCAACAGAAACACTTTAGTCTCCTCTTACGCACGAACATGTCTATTAACGAAGTTGGACGAGGCTACAAACATATGTCTAGCAGCTGTTTATTGCACATGTGTTCCTAGTTAGACTAACAGTGCGCTTTGTCAGGCATGGACCTTGGATTTCTGGAGCATACATCTGGTTCAAGGAAAGAAAGTGATCAAGTATGCCCGAAATGAAGTTACAGCTGCATGAAAAAAAAAACAGCGTAGAGCAATGGTCATTGGAAGGAGACGGCGATAAACAACACAGGACTTTTGTCTTGTGTCTTGCGCTGTTACTTTTTCTTTACGGAGATATGTGCCAACTGGCCCAAATCGGCACATCAGTATGTGACAACTATTTGTATATTTTGGGACGTAGTTTTGAGTTAGCAGTCTTGAAGCCACATAATCGTGTCTATACTGCAAAGAAAGTTGAGAAATAATTCTAGGACGCGTGAAGGCACGTCTTTTTGTATATGAAACAACATAGTGCTGTCGGGTATAGCGGCCATGTTAACACTCGAAAGCTACACGTCATAGGCAGAGATAATAGAAATTTTAGTAGAAGAATTTGCAAATTACTTGCACTACTAGGCTTCTCTACAATGCCAGAAGCACAGATTATCCAGGTAATTTATTGGGCGATTTAAGCATAGTGCCTTTCAGATCTTAGCGGTCGTCGCATACAACACGTCGCAGGCCACACAGCCACACGTCGCAGCCATCTGGCTGACTAAACGTGTGGCCTAATCGTGTGGCACATGACGGCGCAGACAATAAGGGGGGGGGGGGGGGGGGGATGCTTGCGCGGAGAAGGGGCGCGTGAAAAAAAAAAGAAAGCTTTCACCAAAGGGACTATGATGCTTTCACACTCCCACACCTAAGCAGTCTCAAGTGCATAAGCCGATTGTTTTATTAAAACAGTATGCCAGCTACGCAACTGTTGCTTGCCCAGGCGATTACTGCACGCAGGAGAACGCAAGATTCGGTTTCGCTTACAAGAGCGGTGACCGAAAAGATATTCAAATTTGTAATTTTTTTGAAATTTCTCGCCTACAGTATATCTTAAAATAGATACGAGAAGGCAATCGTATTCGAAGCCAACGTTATTTTGTTTGAACCAGGTAGAGCGCTTGGGGTTCCGCGATATTCAACAGGAAATTTGAAACTTAGTACGGCCAATTTCCTAAATCACACCACAAGTACCGGACTGGAGACAAGCCCTCCATGTAACGTAGCTCATTCCGTATACAACGCCAGCCTAGTTGCCGGCCGGAGCTTGAACCCACCACGCCATTGCAGTGGTCTTTCGAAAAAAAGACTGCCTTTCTACTTTACCCCAAACGTCGGCTGCCTCAAAGGGGGGGGGGGGGGGGGGGGGAGGGGGTATACGTTTTCGTGCTGAGATTCCCAGCTGTTGGTCATGGTGGTATGGCGGTTGCACTTTTGGGACGCTTTCTTCTTTTATGGCGACCGCAGTGGCCCCAGTTCACAAACAAGATATGACTGATTGATACGGTCGGCACTGTGTTTTCTTACTTGCCCAAGAAAGCAATGCGATCGCGGTCTTCTAAAGTGTTCCAGTTTTGAAGAACCCGGCAACGAATACTTTGCGAAAACAGTTCCAAAGTCAAGCATTATGGGAGCGACTGATTTTTCCAAGGAAGATGGCCACTCAGCGTGCTGCCTATAAGAGCCCGTCGGGCTAACCTTAGCATAAAAAAAGAAAAAAAAATACAGTTGCACCTTCTCATGCGCCAAAAGTAAGTCAGGGGTGGTATACAGTGCGACGATTGTACTACAATGCTATTCATTTTCACTCGTCGTCAATGGTCTGACAAGGATAGCTGTTTCTGAAAGGTGAATTATAGCAAAGGAATAGAATTGAACAAAAGGAATCATTGAATTACATCCACCCAAGTTGTCCTTTGGTAAGGTTTGCACGCGTAGAGTGTGAGAGTACCGCAACAAGTTTTTCTAATTCTTTTTTTTTTCTCAGCTCGATACGACATAAGGTCACAGAAACGCGTTACGAGTGTATTAAAGACGATATTTTTTCCAACACAGTTTTCATACTCCGTTCTTGTTTCCTATATCATCCGACCTATCAAGCGGCCGATAGCGGCGATAAGGGAGCGTCCGTAACAATGAAAGAGGTCCTAAAGAATACAAAGGTAAGGCAGTATTACAATATTCGCTTCCAGTATACGCTGTGTATATGGTGTTCGTAATCCTCAAAAAAGGTTGGCTTCAACGCTAGGCCAGACAGGAACACAAGCACTCTGCATACGAATGAAGCAACAGCGTCTTCAAAGGGAGTTTAGGCTGTTTAAGGGGTCGACGCTGCTCACCGTTTATGTTATCCGGTTTTGGTGACGTAGAGACCAGCGGGGGCGTCTTCCGGCGCCGGAAAGGCTTCGTCGAAGCCGGAGTTGTTGCTCTCGAGATGATGAAACCACCGGTGCCGCTCGGTCCAACGTTGCCTTTGTCTTCCTCACCGCCATCGCCACTGTCATCAGCTGAGCCCGATGCCCCTACACTCGCTGTAATGCGCCGTAAACATTCGCTATAACGAAATACCTTAGTTGGAAACACCTCGTTCATCGGAGGCTTCCGCTACCCTAGTGTAAGTTACGCGCTCTAAAATCGGTAGTTGGAAGCGAGTGGTGCTGGATCTTCCTCAATACCAAGTGCTAGCTGGGAGCTTTGTATGAACTTACTAGCACTGCCCACATAGTACGAGTACGGCGTGGCTAAACAGGAGGCGCAATACGCTAGTTTGTGTAAATGGGGAACGCGCCTCGCCACACTGTGGTTTATAAGTATGATGTGTTAAGTTAAAAACTTGAAAGAGACCACTCGTTACAGTGTACCTTTCGCTTTCCTTAGTATCAACTGGTTAGAGGGAAGTGCGCTGGTAACCAAACTATGCCACGTGGAAGCTGCCAGGTACTAACTGGATCGCGTGATGATAGATAGAAAGGACAGATGAGGTTGCTGCTCACCGACGTCATCGAACAATGGCCACTATCGGGCGAAGTGCTCTCCCAGCGATCTTCAATTTACCCCTCTCTTGTGTCGGCTGGGCACGTCGGCAGATTTCCTAATTTCAGCTCAGCTGAATATATACTGCGCCATTTTTCTCACTACTACCAGAATTACGTTTAATTGCTGGTGAGAGATACGTTTCTTCAGCTTTTTCATGAGCACATTTATGTAAGGGGCCCAAATTACCTACTTTAAAATTCGAAAGTCGAGGGAGCGAAGTAAAAAAAAAATCCCAAGCTAAAGTCCTTCAATATTAGTTGAGGGCGCTACACGCGGAATTAAGAAATCGACGCCGAGCAAGTGCGAAATGTTTCCATAATATTGCACACTTGTAGATTTTATATCTCCTGATGAGCCCCAGTTTGAGTTTGATAACAGGACCATTCTTGCTCGCATAGACAAAAGTATACTGCCGTACTACGCCTCTCTGAACGCCGCACGCGAGGCTAAATGTAGCTCCAATTTCTTCCAAAGCAGCAGGGCAACAGTGCCATCTGTGTCCGCGATACATGCACGGTCAAGTAACGTATTTCTTCCTCTATACAACGACCCTAATGCAAGCTGCGCGGATAGTATGGTTGGAAAGATACGAGCGACAGTGCTATAACACGTTTTCGTTGCATCAGTTTCAACAAGCGACCCCCTACGAGCCTTCTTAATGACCTAATAAAATGCACGTTCAACGTAGCTAAATGTTGTTTGCACCGGCGGTGAGTTAATACTTCTGTCATCAGCGCGTCTTCTCGCGCTTACGCCCGGAGACAATAAAACAAATAAACATTGCTCTGTTTGGCCGTACGCTGCCACCAACATATTTTACACTGCCCAATAATACTGTGAATAATTTTTGTGATTACTGCGAAGAGAAAGCATCTATCTAATGGCGACTTAATTCTTACGTGGCGTGTTCTTTTCTACTGCGACAGCCGCATAGATAGGATTACGGTTAAATCTGAACATCAAAGGCATGCATGGGGGTTGTGGGAGTAATTGGTAACTGAAGACTTGATCAGTCGCTTTGGAACTTTGGCTGTCATATACCACGCGACCAACAAGTCGAGCTTATGTATTTTAGCCAATAATGCACGAGTGACCACCGCAAGGGACGTCAGCATTTTATAACGGCTATAATGGCAATAGTAAGCCCATTTACTGCCGAGTACACGCAATGTGCAAGCGTCTTCGGCTACACTGTTCGCCTTAGGAGGACACAGACAAAGGCAGGGGCATGAAGAGAGAGGCACGGGTATCTGCTTGGTCTCGTGCACACACACACCTGCCCCCCCCCCCCCCCCCCTGCCACACGCACGCAAGCAAAGATGCACACATATACATACGAGCACACACATACACAAACACGCACAATTGCACGCACAGACAAACACGCACGCACACACGTGCACTCACACACACGCACGCACAAAGACACATACATACGCACGCATCTACACAAACCAAATATGAAAAACGTAGACGCCAGTGCGACCAAAGGGGCAGCGTCTCAAAAGCTATACTCGGGGACAACGTAGAGTGGGTGGAGCTTTTGCACAATCGTGTTACTCCGCAAAGTTGTGCGCCAACTAGCATGTGCTTTCTGTGACAGTTTCGGTTTTCTTTGCACGCTGAGTGCGCCGTTTCCCATCTTCAGAACCTCGAATATAGCCCTGGGTGTTTAATGAAATTTCACGAAGTATTGATTTTACCGTTTAAAATGTCATGGCTAGATCTTATAGCTTTGTGAGAACTACGTTTTCACCAAAGGTTTTTTTTCATCAGACATGTCTACAAACGCGCCCCTCAGCTTAGTTATCCTCGAGCCTGCACCCTGTTTACTGTGCACCCGGTTTACTGTACAGAACAGGCGCTCAGAAAATGTGCCATCCAAGAAATCAAAATCAAACAAATGTAAGAAATTATTTTTTCAAAGAGCACAGTAGTTACGGTATGTCATGTACGACTTCTAATAGCATTGTTAACAGTAATAATAATATTTAAAGTAAAGTTTACTTGAGCTAGGGAAATGTGAAAAGCATGAGAAGTATGAGAATAAGAAATGTGAGGCGTCATGTACTGGTGCAAATAAGCATCATCATTGTCATTAATGCACCTGAGGAACTCTTTCTTGGCGTGTAAGCAGACTCTGCGCTTCGGTCCCATAGCTTTCCCTGCACTGCCAAGAAAAGTTGTCCCCGAGTATAACTGTTCGAGGGAACACGAGAACACTTTTTTTTTATCACCGTGCACGGGGTAAGGTCGGTGGTAGCGCAGAACGTGGTACCATCGGTACCGCGGCCCAGCGAAACGATGGTAACGCACCAGCGGGCGGCTTTTTTCGCCCTGTTAAGCTCCAATGTCTTCAGGATCTGGCCCCGAAAACGGTTAGACAGTCGCAAAAAAAATTGTCAATTTTCAAAAAATACTAAACGCTTTAGCAGTGGTGGGAAGAAAACACGTGCACGAAGATGTGTGATTTGCAATGCTCATCGCATTTTTCTGCCGTTGTGCTGGAAGCGCGCATGCGCAAATAAATGAGGACGGAAGAAATCAACAACGTGAGTCGATCAGCCCATACGATGTATTGTCTGTGAACGATGGGGCCTCGCGGATGTCAAAGGCAAGGCGTGTGCCTCCCTGAAGTGAACAGCATAGCACGCAACGTTCTTACTGTAGAGTGCTCTCCGCGGTTGGACGTATTATTGTCGATATCGTTGCCTCTCGCCGTTATATGGAACTGACATCTGTCATGATCGAAGCACGCGAAATAATAATAAAAAATGTCGCAGTTTTGCCCCAAAGGCGAAGCATCGATTTCGATAGCAAATTAACAGAGAGCTATAAGGAGTAAACTTGACACATTCGCTTACTAACTGAATTGAAAAGCGTGGTGTCAGCGCGTACAAGCAAACATGAATAGATCACACTCGATGACCGCAGACAACTACTGTCAAAACGCTGGCGTGGGGAAGCGCGGCCGCCGCAGCGAGCGCAGGTTCGTGCGGTCTATCGCTTCAACGGAAACTGAGCGGCGAAAGCACAGCGCAAGGTCAGAGCCGCGTGGAGATCACGTGCAAGATACGCTGCGCGCGACAACACCGACAGCCCGTACCGGCGCAAAGTACAAGAACGCATTTGCTGGCAGAGTAGAAGCCGCCCCCCCTCCCCTCCCTCCCACGTTGCCTTCCCGATTTGCTCTTTTTCGCGTGGTAGATTCCGTCGCCATTTCCCCTTGCGCCCGGTTGCAAGATACGCATTTGGTGCTGCAGCACAGCGTCGCCCCCCTCCCTCCCTCCCATACCCCACGGTCTTTCGCGCGACGGAAGTCGCGTTTGCTCTCCGCCGTGCGTTCGATCTCCGTGAAAGCGCGACCCCCGCACGCCTTCACTCGCACATACGGCGCGCGGCGACAATTTTATCACCCTTGAACTTTATAACGGAACCTCACGGCGACGGCGACGCCGACGGCAGAAACCCGCTTGAAGTGTCCATATAATTGCTATCCCAATAAAAAGGTGAGACTGTACGATAATCGTAGTGGCAAGATATGCTGGTAGGATCGCGCGAATTGTTACTTGGTTGTGGCTTTTCGTTAGACCTCATGGCAAAGTTATGCTGTGCCGGTGCGAAATCAGGAGGAGCCACTTCCCCAGAATTGAGTGACTTGAAGCGCGCGAGTCACCTAGCGCCCGCTATCGGCGGTACAGCACTACGCAACTGAGTGGACATCGGGGTTAAAAGTATTTATTCTCCCGAAAATACGTTGTGTTCAAAATCAGCGCTTCACTGATACATAAAAGCGACCAATTGGGGAACATTCTTGGGAAATTTCAGCGATGTAGTCATTACCACATGACTGACATGCCACATAGTTTTGCTGCTTTTTTTTTGAATAGATGACCTATTGGGGAGTAGGTGGGGAGGGGTATTTATTCACACTGTCCGGGAGTCTAGAGCCTTATCGCCACATAGCTTAAAGGGACACTAAAGGCAAATATTATTTCAACGTGGACTGTTATAATATACCAGAAACCTCGAAACGCTTGTTTCGTGCCAAGAAAAGACCTATCTTAAGAGCAAATTGCGTCTGAAGCGTCCGCGTACCTCTAACGTAATTCAAATCGCCCGCCCGAGCGAGGAGTGGTGACGTCATGGCCATATAGTGACGTTGTGCTGCCGGTCAGTGACACGGCGCCCGCAGACGGCACTACGGCTTTTTTTTTTTTTTTTTTGCGGAAAGCGCAAACGCGCGGCCAGAAACAGCCAAGACAGAGCCGACAGCAGTGCGAAAGCAGAAGTATGGTGGCTAGCCACCATAAGGTAAAGCGTGCGCCGAATTGTGAACATGGTGATCGTCGACGCTCATTGCAATGGACTAACTAGTTGACGACCCTGACAACGACACATTGGCTCGCGATGCTGGGCTCGATTTTTTCGATTTAAGCTCCGATGAGCGTGACATGCTGCTGAGAGCTCGCGCTGCCAGCGTCGTTGCCTACAACGACGGCGGCCTCGACATCGGCTCTTCCGAGCGCGAAAGCAGCCAGGACTCCAGCAATGCGACGTCGGGCGACAAAGCTGGTCACCATTTGCACATAGCTAATTCAGATAATTAGTGCGAAAGCTGAAAGGGAACGATTGTATATGTGATATCGGCGAGTGCATCGTTTGAGCTGTTTGTGCCCCATGGTTGTGTTCACTTGAGCACCATCCTTTTTCAAGTGACTTGTATGCGATCGGCCAATAATTCTAGTAACAGCATTTATGTAGAGACGCCCGGAGGTGCGTTCAGTGAATGCTGAGCCTACACTGCGGAAGAATTCCCGTGAGCGTAGGGCGACCTTCAAGGACTCGCAGACGGCCATGAACCTGCCACGAGCGCAACAGTAAAAAACACGTTGCTTACGGGCGATTGAGAGGAGCGGTAGATTTGAATACTAAAAGGCATTTCTCAAACGATGTATGCTGATATCACGACATGCGCCATTTCCAAGGTATAAACTGCTCTGACTATTCCTCTACGCCATCAGAGGTGGCGCCGTCGCTATGGCATTTCGTTGGTCAGGACATGGGTGCGAGCTGGATTTCCGGAAACTAAGGACGGCATTCCTTGGGGCTACACGCACAAGCGATCTTGTACTCTCATTTATGTTAACTATAAATAGAACCCCGTGGTCGAGCTCTTACTGGAGCAACCCCGTTTTCTCTGCTCTCTCGCCACAAGCAACTATGTTATTTCTCATACCCCCAGCAATGAGGCGCGTTCAAAAAAGAACATAGCGACTTCTTATTTTGGCTTCCCGATTGATAGTAAAAAATGGATTGCAGTACCGTTCAAGTGAATAACGTAATGATCAGGTGCAAATGCATGGCGAAATAAAGGGAGCACGTTAAAGAACCATCCAGCAGAATATATGCATAAGCACTCACTTGGAACTAAATGCCTTCTCGAAATAATGCGTAATGAAAAAATTGGCTGTGGCTAAACTCAGTATGTCTGGGTGTGCGTAGCGAGAGGTACAGTGAATCTTATTGTTTAGCTTGGTTCTCTCTACGGTTACATCTTTATCGTTTAGCTTCGTGCGTCTGAATGTCTAGGTTTGGTTGTTACCTCTCGTTAAGTTATGGTTACGTTAAAGACTAGACATTTTAATGTGTAACGCATTTATTTTGAAAGTCTTCATCTTGTTGTTTCTCAATTGCCGCAAAGACGGCCCGATGGTCGGTGAGGCGGCGGTATAAGGGGCGGCCGTCCCAAGTGACTGGTGCATCCACGTTTCGGGTGCTATCCTCATCTGAATCCACTCGCCTGACTGCTTCGTACTTACGACGCTTCTCGAGGCGTGCGGCTCGTTCTTCTTCCGTCTCCTCGGCTCGCTGCCTCCTCTTGGTTTCGTTCGAACGATGAAGCCTGGCTTCTTTCAATCTCTCCGACTCACTTTCCATATCTGCCGACGAATCCCATCGAGCCGCCCCTTCTATATATATGATGCAACGCCGGCTCCTCCTCTGTTGTTCCAACGCGGTTTCACCGGCTCCTACTATGACGTCATGCCAGATGGCGCGGCGAGCGGAACTGGCAGCTGCGGCGGTTGCTAGGCAACGGCTAGCTCGCGGTGCGGCCACCGGCCACATGCAGCGATACGGCGAGAATACGGCCAGTGTAGCTCTCACTACAAAAGAAGCTGAAGAGGACAGCACGGGTGTATGTTGACAAGACAGCCCTAAAGCCCAAACAAAACTGGAACGACCGCTCGGAAGTTCTTTAAAGCATAAGCTCTTATGGGCTCATTCTAATAGCCATTTCGGCTCGCGATGGTGTCCGCCGACGCGGCGGCCGTGTCCGTAACCGCTATCACCGGAAGTGCGAAAAAAGTACTTGGTTGCCGCCGGTATCGAAGTCGCGACCGCTACGTGGGAGTCGGATACTCTACTACTGAGCCACGCAAGCACTTGCTATCAGGCAGCGGAAACATGTCCTATAAGTGCGCCCTAGGCAGGCGAAGACTACCCGAGCCTCCGCCAGTATGGTGGCGCCATCTTGTTAAGGTGCCTGCAAACGCATCGAGCGCAAGCGCAGACGAAGCACGCAATCAACGCGATCCCGATGTGAGATGTGGGCCAAGTATTATGGATACCTCTTCGGTACACGTTATGGCGTCTCCTCGCAAGGTACGAACCGCTGCTGAAGAAGCGAATCGAAGAGCTACGTGCGCGGCATCAGGCATCATCGGCATCAGGAGACTGCTGTGCAGAGAGCATTACAAGCCGTAGCTCACCGTCGACGCCGGGCGGACAGTTTAGATCGTTCTCGTCAAAACAAGGCGAAGAGACTTTGCCGCGAAGACCCTGTTGTGCGTGGTGTCGAAATAGGAGCTACTCTTGAGCCGCTCCACCAGCTTACGCTGTGACTGTGCTGCGTGTGCTGCGCAGGCCTGTCACTTTTTTCTAAAGCGCTGTGTTGCGCTTACTTTTCTTGGAAATTGATATGTACCAAGACGCACAAGTGTGAACGTTTCCAAGTTACAACCCTAATTTCAAGTAGTTACATTAAAACGAAAATAATTACTGGGTCTTTTTCTTAAACAGCTTTGGCTTTTATTTCATAACACGACGTTTGGCTTCTCCCAGCTGTAAAGCAAATTTACCCAATTTAACCATCCCCTCGAATTTCCACACCTGTCATTTTTCCGCAGCGATAAATTTCGCGAACATGTTCTGCCAGAGCATTTTCATCCCTGCATTTATTTTCCTGGAAATGATGCGCTTGCAAATAACAAGTAAACACAAGGGATAGGTAGAACTTACATCGACTTGCAAGATTGTAGATGATTCCACACAGGAGCAGGAGGATCAGAAATGTGCCGACGTAGTGGAAGGTCTTGCTTTCTCTAAAAAAACAATGAAATGAAGTTGTTGAATGGAAGCGAGAGAAAAAGACTTACAAAAAGAGAGTGCATCACCACATCGCTGCAGTAATTATGTATAAATAGACCACAGGTTCCTATCTGAACATTGAGTGACGGGTACGTTGAGTAAAGTGATGCTTTTAGGTATTCAGCATGACGATAGCGATTCGAGCGAGTTGGCCGACGTCTATGAGGTAGACGCAGCGCACAGCACCGAAGTGTAGAAAGCAAATAGTAGGGTCAATAAAAAAATGGAGGACGCTTAAGCTTCGCCTTTAAGAGTAGAACGCGATAGCATTTAAAGATCTCTGATTGTCTGTCAGGCTTCCCGGCAACTGCAGGTTTCCTTTCTTCGCACCTTCGCCTCGGCGCGCCGCTCGATGGATGGATGGATGAGGCTGAACCCTTTAAACGGGGCGGTGGCACATGCCACCGAGCCGTGACTATTAACATATTTTGTAACTTGTAGAAAGTGAACTTTCACGCTTGCCTTGATTTTAGCCACCAATCAGATAACCTCTGTTTGGTTATTTCTACTTGCTTAAAGTCTATTTTGCCTCCACTGTCCCTAAACCCCAATGCTATGAAAAAAAAATCAGCCCGTTGCTTTGCACTGTAGAGTTAAGCGCTTTACAGAAAAGTATGAGGTGCTCTGCCGTTTCGTCTTCCTTTCCATGCACATGCACCGCACAACGTGTCTGTACCTTCGTACTTGACTCGGTGCATCTTAGCCCTCAATACTCCCGTCCTGGCTTCAGACAACAAAGAGCTTCCCCTTGAATTATCATAAATACTTCCTTTGGCAATTTCTTGCTTGAAAGTTCTGTGTATTCCCAGTGCTGATTTCGTCTGCATCCCTGTTTTCCACAGACCCCTCTATGGTTCTTCAACCTTTTTCTTAACCACTGTTTCTTGGTTTGCACCCCTCCTGCAGTCAAAATGTTTGATTGACAATTTTCTGGTCAGCTTCCTCGATTTTGTGTCAACATTCCTCAAGTACAAATAACTGAAAACTCTCCTTGGCCAGCGTTTTTCTGCCATTTCTCTCAATCGCTCCTCATATTCTATCTTGCTGCTAGCTTCCCTGCCCTCGAATGACGTCCATCCCATGTCACCCTGTACCCCCTGATTTGGTGTATTTCCGTGTGCTCCCAAAATTTTCTTGTGCTCCCTGTTAAGTTTGCGTGTGTACATTCTGTTTTATTATCCTCCGAAATTACTTCCTCAATTGGTTGGGTTGCTATTTCCAGCTGCTTTTCCGAGTAAAATCTCCCACCTGGTTGTTCATCTTACTTCCTACCTACTTTTACTTCTCTTCTAAAACTCAGCTTAACACGTTTGTGATCACTACCTAGACTTCTGGAGCCATACTCATCTATGTTCATTACCTTTAACCTATCCTCCATCCGATGTGACATTAGAGTATAATCTATTGTCGACTGCAGGCTCCCTACCTCCCATGTTATGCGCCCTTCATACTTCTCAGTACTGTTGAATACAACTAAGTCATGCCTTTCACACATATCGAGCATCATGTTGCCTGTTGAGTCTGTGTACCCGTACATGTCTTCTATGTGTGCGTTCATATCTCCGAGTATAATTATATCGCGCCTTCCTCCTAGCTCAATGATCTCACTTGATATGTATTACAGCACTTTTTTGTTTTCTTCTTTGGCATTTGCTCCTGTCCACAAGTATACAAAGCATGGAGTGTCTGCTCTCCTGCCACTTACCCTTTTAGCCATAAATTCTCCTTGCATTCTTGTTTGACCCTTCGCTAATTCATACTTTTATGAATGAATGCCCCAATTCCACCCCCTTTTCTGCTGCCTTCTGTTACGTTGCAATATTCCCATGCATAGTCAGGATTACAGGGTGGTTGCTCCATGTCCCTAAGATGTGTCTCCACAAACTCGTATACCCTCAGATTTTCCTACCTTAATTGCTCGTCTATCTCCTCCCACTTCAGCCTATTCCTTCCAGCTTGCATGTTAATATACCTTATGTCCGAATAACCTTGTCACTGGTGCTTACGTCTATTTCTTCTCCTATAGACTCCACCTTTCTTGAATCTCAGGGCCTCTCCGAGTCCTTCTTTGGCCTCAGGGCTCTGCGCCCCTCAAAAAAGCCGTTGCTTGGCGGCCTATCCTACTACCTACCCTCCTGCCCATGGCACCAATGTAGTGAAGGCCATCCTGTGCAAAAGGGTGGGAGCCAGGCTCGTACACGTTCCGGTTAACATCCATTACGCTTTACCCAAGTGGTCGGCTTAGACCCCTAATGACCCGGATAGCCTGAACCACACTCCATTCGATCCCGTTTGCCAGGCCCTGGACCTCTGGGATTGTGCATATAGTCACATGCACCTTCGCAGAGGCCTCTCTGAGTTTACACAACCCAACCTCTAACTGTCTCTTTAGGTTCTGCCTCTTTCCCTTCCTCAAATCGTTGAGACAAGCATGGATAACGCACTTAACCGCTGCCGAGGAGGCGAGCGCCATCTGGATGTCGTTTTTGCAAGGGCAACCGACTGGGGCGCGCCTCTGTATCAGTGGCAGAAATGCTGGAAAAGGGGTTTGTGATCGAGTTTCCGCGTAACAGAATTTGTTTTTTTTCGTATATTCAAATTACAATCCGACTCTATCATGCCTGGATGTTGTGGTTAAGTCGTAGTTTACAATTTTTCTCGTGCATTTTAATTTGAGAAAGTCAATTATTTCACTAGCAGGCCCCACGCAGGCCCTGCGCTACGCGGAGGGCCTGCGTGGTCGAGATACACGATGAGCAACACGTGTGGTGTATACACTTGTGTACGCCACTTTTTTTTTGACGGTCCTTTCAGTAGTGACCAGGAAAAAAAAAGAGCACACTTCCATTGAAGTGCGGACCCACCGTGGTGGCTAGCAGCTATGGCATTTCACTGCTAAATACGAGGCCGCGTGTTCCAATGACGGCCACGGCGGCCGCGTATCAATGGATGCAAAATGCGAAACCGCTCGTGTACAGTGCAGGGAGTGCACGTTATAGAACCCTCAGTGGTCAAAATTACTAAGGCGAAAGCGTTATATGTCTCATCGTTCAGTGGATCTTCAACGTCCTTGAGCGAAAACTGCGTCGTCGAAGTGAAATCGTACACGATGACGACTCGGTGTAGTAATTCACTTACTACAACCACACACATCGTGCATTAACTATATGCAAATGCTCACGCAACAATTCTGATGGTGTGCAGTCGTGGTGTGAGTCCCACCTGGGACTATATGTGTTATTAAGGGCGAGGTTAATAACAGCACATTTAATTAAGGTCGCGTCAATTAAGGCACTTAAAAACGCTACCTTTGGTCGGAAAAAGCCACTAATAAGAAGCAGCAAGGCATTCGAATGAGAATGTCAAGTAATTTAATGAATCTCTCTTGAACGAGCAGGCTTTCGCCTTTACCCTCTTTGGCGCATGCTAAAGTGACTGTCAATTGTCCACTACGGCAGTTCCTTACTGCGTCGTGCCTCATAATCATATCTTGATTTCGGCACGTCATAGTATATGCACGTTAAATTTGAAGTGATGTGTTTTTTTAATTAATACGTAATCGACATGAACAGGCATCATTGCACTATGGGCCTCTTGCGATTGATAAAGAAATGTAACAAAAAGATAGCATATCTTAGGTTCAGCAGAGAAATTTGTCCTTGTTGCAGAATGGTTATCGCCGTCCCGTTTGCACAGTATATAAGTGTGCACCACTCGTGCTCTTGCCACTTTCCTTGTGCTCTTTGAAAGAACTCGGGTGTGTACTCTATGTTTTAACCTTTCCGCATTGGGATTGAAAACAGGGCGTATCGCAAATGCCACACCTTAGAATACGCACAGTATCCGGCGCCCTTAAATGGGCGCATACAACATTTGTTATGCAAGCAAGAAAAAAATAGTTACTTACCCCGCGTCTACGAAAGAACATAAAATGCAGTATTCACAAAGTGAACCTTTGTAACAGCTTAGCGAACGCTGCCACTGAATATACAGGTTGTCGTAACTACCGTGCAACAAAGCTTTAAAATACGCAAATGCCACGTAGATGTACAGAGTACTGAAAGTTGGGCAAGTTGGTTTCTGTTCATCTTGTAACTGCAGCGCGCGCACAAGAAACAAGGGCACAACGCAAAGGTAACAGACAGTGCCAGAAACTAACAGACAGCGCCTGTCTGTTACCTTTGCCTTGTGTCCTCGTTTCTTGAGTGTGCGCGGCAGTTTCAAGATGAATAGCTGTACAGAACCAAAGTAATGGTGCTTGCCATCGCTTGGAGATGCTCATTTTTTTGCGTTGTGCCTAATTACACAATTAGCCTTAATTAATTAATCAAGTTCACAAGTATTATAATTAGATGAAAAGTGTCAATGAGCAAATTGTAGAGCAACGTGAAAAACTCCTGATACAGCTTTGTGCTGCTCATTACGTGCTACATAGAAGTTTTTTTTTTTCAAGCGTGAGATAAACCCGCGAATACACGCAAAATTGCTGCGTGACTGGCCCCTCGAGGCACGTATGTGGCACCTAAATCGAAATTATTAAAAGTGGTGAGAACAATATGGCACATTTATATGCGGAGATTATTGCGTGTGCATAAATTACAGCTGTTCCAAAATACCATTTCTATAGAGAGTTCTAGAAAGGGTTATTTGGCCGTTATCTGCGATGTTCCCCTATTTTGTCAGAAGATTCTACGGGACGTCCAGCTTACGTTGATGAAAACCGTGCGATAATTGTATACCGAGGCCAAGCTTGATCATTGCGGGCTCATTTACGAGTTTGCAAATAATCATGGAGTCCTTGAGTTTTTTCATGTATGCTTATGCGTTGTACGACGTTCTTAGTCTGTTTTCGCGGGTTCGTCGGTGAACTAATGATTGCATTATCGTAATACTTGTGTTACGCATTTGGCAGCTTATGGATGATGTGTAGGCTAAGCTAGAATTGCGTGGGCTAAGTAAAGCCTCAGCAATAAACTGCACATGCAAGAGCAAAGGAGCGACATATCTGTGTTTTACGAATGGTATAGCATTTAGCCCCACTGTCGTTAAATATTTGTAACCACCACCGATACAAAATTGACTGAAATATGGGGGACTGTATGGCCAATGTACTTCAGCAGTTACACGTGTGTGAATTACAGCACATTCAGAAAAAAATACCTTCAATAAGCCGTTCACAGCGTCATATGCCGGTATTGTTTCAAACGGGCGCGTCATATGTGGGCAGTGTTTTCTGGTCTGTTCAATGACATTAACCTGAAGTTCTCCAGCATTTGATGGTAGGAAACTGCACGGTTGAAAACTGTGTTCTTTTTATTTTACCTTTCTTTTTATATTTGCGGACGTTTTGTTACGCGTCCCCTCGTACTTGAAACGTCGAATTCTGAACACAGGCTGCTCAATAGCTACGCTCTCTGAAACTAGGTTTTTCCCTAGTTTCGAAGTTGTAGTTCTTTTTCTAATACTATCACCATCATTTAGGTTATTTTCGAATACAGGAAGCGATGACGACACTGCAGCTGCTTTCAGTGCACCAGGTGTGACGACACTCCACCGCGACTGTGAATAAACTGAAGGGACAAGGGTCTACGTAGAGGTGGAAAACGAATGCTTACCTCCTCCTTTTGGACTGTCTGTCGCGACGGACATTTCTAAGGACAAATCAATGAGGGAGCGTAAATGCGAGCGCAATCGTAGTTTTTTCTCGGGCACGAAATGCACTCGCGATAATCTAATTTCACAACACCGTTACTATAGCAACACGCAGGGAACATAATTATATATATATATATATATAGTATCGTTTTTGTCATACGTGCGTCCTCAACCTACTATATATATATATATATATATATATATATATATATATATATATATATAGTAGGTTGAGGACGCACGTATGGCAAAAACGATACTTTATTTCCTACGCTTCGGCCGGGGTCCGGCCTTTTTTCAAGGAATACATGAAACGGTAAGGCGTTGTGCTTAAATACATACACGGTATAGGAGCCCCCATGACATACTATTGCTGTAAGGTGCTTTAACTCGTGTCGAATCAGCGTTGCATATGCCAAACGTGGTCGAAAAAATACACAAACAAGACACTGTGGCGAAAAATAAAAAAATCTCTGCACCACGGTATGGTTGTAAGAACTGGTTTGCACAGGTGTGCAGAGCAGCAAATGTAACCAACCAACACATAGAAGAACAGGGGTTACAAAAAGATGACAACCTGCTTAAAAAAATTTAAAACATGACGAAAGACAAGCAGCCAAGTATTTCTCCGTTATTTCTTTTTGTTCATGTTTTAGCCATGGGTATTCCCTTTGTAAATCATGTTCCTCTGTATTGGTTGGTTGCAGTTGTTGCTTTGCGCACCTGCACAAACGTGTTCTTACAACCATGACCTGGTGTAAAGATCTGTTTTTTGTTGCCACGTTTGACATGTGCAATGCGCGTGCAGTGTGCGACACGAGTTGAAGCACCTTACAGCAACAATGTGTAATGGGGGCCCCCGTATACCATGCACGTTTTTAAGCATAACGCCTTACGCCTTACCGTTTCGTTTATTCCCTGACGAAGGCCGGACCCCGGCGGAAACCTATGAAATAAAGTATTGTTTTTTTTTTCCTATGTGCGTCTTCAACCTACCATTTAGTCTTCAACTACCGTATCCCGGCATACCATCACTACAAATTTATAAGGTGATGCGTATTGCTTGAAGCCGTGTAATACCAAGGTATTTTTTGCGGGAAGACGCGAGTTTAAAACAATTTAAAGTACAAAGTAAGAGGTAGATGGCATTATGTGCAGTTGCCCGAAATGGCGCGAGTGAACTGTTATTCACCTTCTCTTCGTCGCCTTGGTACTTTCTGACAAGATGTTAGGTCCTTCTTTCGACGCACGGCATTACCGCGCGGGCAAAATCACTGACGCGGGGATATGTACAACACTTGATGTAGTGTCGTTTTCCGACTTGTTTATACCGCGTCCATCATATTGAGTCATTTTTTCCCGCAAAATAGTACGCGTGAGAATGGAGTTTATACGGTGTTCTCTAACGCTTGCCTACGCGAATTGCCTACTCACGCAAAGCTCCATAGGCACTTTTCTTTAAGTTTGGCCTAGCCGTACAACATAAACTAGAGAGTGCCCAATCTGACAGTCTTCGGGGAAAAGCGGTACTGGCTTGCCGTACCACAATATATATATCGCACATTGTCATACATCGCGTACTTAACTATGACATTCAGATGCTGCCCCACTTGCACTGGCCTAACGGACGCTTGCCTAACGCTTGCCCAAGCGTCAGTACGGAATACGCCTCCCCCTACTGTCCGAGCAATACGAATGAGCACTTGTTCGTGCAGCAGCTCAGCTTCCTCCACCTCGGCGGTTCACAGGTAAATGCTAATTAGGCATGAATACTACACAAGAGACACCATTTTCTTTAAACTACGTGCGACTTAGTAAAATGTAACGCTCATACAAGTAACATGCACCAAACTTTCTTACAAGTGAACGGGTGAAATATATCTAAATTTGTCACTGATTAATAATATGTGTGTTGATAGACGGGTAAAACGTGGACTTTTGAGACTGAAATGCGTGGCAGGCGAGACGTGCTTTGGTTGTTCAAAATCAAAATTGTTCAGAACAGTGTTTAACGAATCGTAACTCGTCTCATTAACTTTTTTATTTACGTTCAGAAATTTTAGGGCAATATTTTGGGCGAAAGTTTATTTTTTTTCTAGAATAATGTTATAGAATGAGCCCCACAATTCACCTGTACTTACCCGACACCTGCGACATCTCAGCTGGAAAAAGAACCAAAGACACAATAAGCCAAATGTTTCTATGTATTTAAAGTTTGAGCGAAATTCGTTCCCTAATGAAGCTGGAACGATATAACCTTAGTCTGCCGCCGGTTGTATACGGCGGCAAGAATTAAAATGCCTAGCTGCGGTTGCGTGGTATTAATTAAAAGATATACAGAAAGGTATGCATGTCATTATAAATAAATCTCATAAACTTCATTTATGCGAAAAGGAGCTGGTAGGCACATTTATTAGTCTACACGAAATTTGACAGTACAAAGCAATGCTCCTTTCCTGTGACAAGACAGCAGCACAGATATCGGTGCGTTCTTCTATGGCAGCTGTACATAATTTTTTGTATATTTGTTTACCAACGTCAAGCAAACAGTTAAGTGAAGACGTCCGTTTTATCAGATATTTACAGGAGGCCACACATCAATTCAACCATATATGCTAGGGCTTACTTTGAGGCCAGTGTCTTATGTTTTTTTTTTAACTTTGGATTGTTAATAACTTGAGCAGGAAGACAGCCGCAATAATGGGACACAGTATTATGGACACAGACACAAGCAACGAGTGAAGCAATTTGGCCACACCTCTACATACTTATGATCATGGCTTATGAAATTAGGTTCGTGAAATGAAAGAAACAAATGATACAAAACACAGAAAGCAATTTAGTCAGTGCTGCAGGAGCACTAAAAAATGGCATTGCTTTATTTCGGCGAGTCTTATAACTTATAACTTATCGTTATACAGCGTTTCTTTGTGACAGTAATTGAGTTGGTGTCAAGTCTGTGCACTGTTAGCCTGCTGAAATGTAAAATCAATTGTTCACTAAAATCAATGCGGCCGGTCTGCGCAAACGCTACTCGCGCAAAGCTCTATAGGCACCTTTCTTCTGTAAGTTTGGCCTAGCCGTGCAGCGTAAACTAGAGAAAATGTGCGATCTCACAGTCTTTGGAAAAAAGCGGTACTGGCTTACCGTACCGAAACATATATATATATTGTACATTGTCACACATCGTATACTTAACTGACATCCAGATGCCGCCTCATTGCGGCCCGCCTCTTCATAATGTTTAGAGCAGTGTTAAGTATTTGTTATCCTTTATCAAGCCAAATTTAGCCAAGTTTCTCCGTTTGTTCTAACCATGCTACGATGCGTACTTTATTTATGTTTCAGCGTGTGTGTTTCGCCAGCCTTGTGCCCAGTAGCATTTCCGTTTATTTACTGAGTTTGATGTATTTTTTTTTTGCTCCCAGCCTACTTCTGTGCTGGTGTTCAGGTATTTGCTGCCGTGAAATGGTGTATTTGCTGCCGTCTTGATGTTCCACCACGCTTGAGCTTATTATGTATTTCATTTATCCATTCATCAATTAATTCATTCAATCCGTACGGCTCTGATTTAAGATACACTTACTCATGTTTGCAGTTCTTAGGTTGAGGCTCGGATCCTTGGGAAGAGAAGAAAACTAGAGAGCAGAGGCGAAGTCAGCAGTCGCCGATACCAGCCTCGTAAAAGCGCTGCTCACACGACGACCTGGATCTTCGCTCTTGATTCCAGACGAAGATAAAAACAAGCTAATAAGAGTGATTCCTAGAAGCAATGTCGGAAGAACAGAAGCTGAAAACACCAGTAGAGAGAACAGCAAGCTTCTGTGAATCGCAAAGTTCACGGAATCTTGCCATAGCGTTCCGTGAAATGGCAGACGTAACGTTCGGAGTTCAATGATGCTTCTTACCAGCCGAAGTTATTGATGTATATTTGGTTTCAATAATTTACGCAGCAATTTGAAGTGCGTATTATTCGCGTCCCAGGGAATGGAATTTCCGAAAACTCAGCCTTTTTGCTAGCCTGTCATGTTTGAACAAACACAGGTTGGTGGGAATAATTTTAGACTTCGATAATGGGAGGTAGCATTTATAATTTTTAGGGAACTTTTAGAACTAGCCTGTGGCAGATAGCATAATTGTTATCATTTAGGCTGGGTTATACAATGAGGCGCGCATTAGTAGCACGAGAAATCAAAACACATATTCACCAAATTACCAAAAAATCACTAATTAACTTCTTAGTTATATACTATGCGACACATATTGCAGTTTACGAATTGTAGCCGGTGAGCTTGTCAGGTGTATCCACTTGGAATGAATTTCCAGAACGACACCAGTTTGGAGATTGGCGCTATGAAACTCGCCGTAAAGATACACTGTTGTTCCAGTTACGTTTTACCAAAATGCTGTTTTATACATTGAAGCACAAAAGTAACTGGAACGCCTATGTATAGCGCCCCACACTTTGGGAAATATCTCAAAACTGGTGTCATCCTGGAAATTCATTTCAAGTGGATGCATCTTGCAAACTCACCGGCTACAATTCGTATATTGCAACATGTGTCGTAAAGTTCGTAATGAACTAAGAAGCTCATTAGTCATTTTTTGTTTATTAGTTCAACATGTGTTTCGTTGTCTCGTGCTACTGATGTCCGCCTCTTCGAACAACCCAGCTCAACGATAAGAATTGGGCTACTTGCCACAGGCGATTTTTAAAAATTCCGTAAAGCTTAATTTTGAACACCCGGTATAGGAGAGGTAGTAAGTAACAGATAATTTCACGTGTGCGATTCTTTGTTTTGGGATTGCTGCTCTTGTTTTTTTGGCCACACCATAGGAAACGTGCTGATATCCGTATCTTTCACTGCCCTTTTATTGAACTTCATTCACACCCGCCAGCGGCGCGACATTTCAGGTACCACCTAGTTCATTCGGCGACATCGCGGCCCACAGTTTGTTCACTACACAGCCCAAGGTAGCACGCATAATTGTACTGTGACGTACACCACTTAAGTGTGTAAAATGAACTTTACGTGTGGTGCTGAAATTCGCTAGCTATAGCTGTCAAGGGTAGTTCTGAATATTGTCTCTCACGGTGAGCAAATGTCGCTTTGACGCAGTACGCTATGCGGGAACGTGTGCGTTCCTACAATCCCGCTTCTTACATGGAGATGCAATCAGTAACGGCTTCGACGCTATCTTGAAACCGGAATGCATATAAATCATCATGTCGAATGGGTGAAGCAGCGCAGTGAACAGGACAAAGCAGAGAGCACACAAGGAAGCACGCCACTCAACACTGTTCTGTTCTCTCCGCTTTGTCCTGTTGAGAACACTGCTTCACACCCACTGTATGATAATCAGTAACCAACTCACCGAACTTCTGACATTACCTAAATACATATAAATCTCAGACGATCGAAAGGTAATATTTTCCTGCCGCGGAGTGAATGGGTGCTGGAGGTACTTCTTGCGGCATGTCCGTCGCCACCGATCGCGGAGACCAATGAGAAGCGGCCGGTTCATTCACGCGACCAAACACTACGAAAAACCATACGCCTCCCCCCCCCCTCCCCTTCGTCCATCGCTCGCTCTTTGCATCGCTGATCACAGCCGCAATCTTCTAGCTGAGTACAAATCTATCGCTTGCTGCGGCGCCAAAGAAACCTGCAAATGCGGTCATGCTAGTCAATGGCGCGTTATGCCGCCTGGGGCATTCCGCGCGCGTTTTTACCACTAGTGTGGACGGACCTGAACAGTAGTACGATACGGTACCCAATGCCGAGATGCGAGTACAGCACCTCAGATCGTTGCGCTGGGAATCCTACCTTAAGGCGTACGTATGACGGCGTTGAGAATACAATCTCGGCGTATGTACCGCTAATTTAGGACGTGAGCGTTACGCGGGAAGTCTTCTCGGCGAAATCAACACGACAACAATGTTCTGTTAGTACAAGGCATCGCTTATGGGCCATATCCATCTGCAAACGCGTCAACAATTGAAGCATCGAGACTGCAGTAACGGTTCGCTCTGCAATTGACTTTAAGCTTGCAATTGTGAGAAGAAAATGTGCTAGAAAATCATTCCCACTCGCAGTCTGTCAGAATGTCGTGCTACTGCTCATGACCTGAAAAGAAGGACATCAGGCACGTCAGGAACGCAGCCCCCTCTCTCATTTGTAGTCAGATTGGCGCTGCGCAATTGAGTGGGCATGAGAGTTCAAAAAATCGAATCTCTTCAGAACAACGCATGTATCACTCATGATTTCATTAATGTTACAAAAATGCTTTACTGATGACATTTTCGGCCATTTTCCACTTCCGTGGCAAAAATATCTAGTTTCGTGGGCAGATTGATAATTTCAGTATCCGACCAATAGTGGAAATGAAATCGTCCAATAATTTAGGATTGCATAACCACGTCGCTGAAATTTCAAGAAAACATTCTTGAGTGGGTCATTTTTATACGTCAGTAAAAGCATAATTGGTAACAACTAGTTTTGCAAGATTAAACTTTCTGACCTCCGTTACCCAGCATGGAGAAAATGATCAAGGGGTCCCAAGCTCCTAATTTTCTGCATTTGTTGGGAGGTGTTGCGACTTGAAAGCACTTTCATGTTGAATTGAATGCTTCAACTGCGCAAATGTGTTTTTGCTAACACATTCATACGGATTTTGATGTCCTAAACAACCAGAATTTAGGCTGTGCTACCACCTTTGAATATTTGGGGTGAAATGCCACAACCACTGCCGAGAAGAGCCTTTCATAAGAACCCAGCTGTTCTTGTGCAGGGCCACGCTTTCAACTTTCGGCCGCTACGGCAGCATTTCTGTAGAAGCCGATTTCCAAAATGATATAGTGTGCTGATATTTAGGTGAACCTTAGACAGCCTCAAAGGGTCAAAACGAATCCGTAGTCCACCAGCAGCGGCGTCACTCATACGCGATATGTTGATTTGGGACGATAAATGCCGGAGTTTGCATCGATATCGCGAAGCTTTTAACAGATCCTGGGATTATGCATGCGAACAGTGCCATCTTATTTCAAAGTGCGCCGCGCATAATGAGAGAATCCGGCAAAGTTTGTACTACCTTCTCTATCTTAACGTACTTCGAAATATAAACACACCAGTGTTTTCGCATTCCCCCCTCTTTGCAACGCGGACGCACGCTGTGTCCGGGAGTGAACGCGCGACCTCGAGCTCAGCAGCGCCACGCAATTACTCAGCACAGGGTCCGCGAACGTTTCCATTATTCCAGCAACTAGAGCAAATTATTTCATGCTGATGAAGTATTAGCAGTGCGGTGTGAGTTTACAACCATATCTCGCAAAAAAGGAAAACCTAGAGGGGAACAAAGCAAGAAATATGCAAAGGGTCTGCCGAGTCCCGTCTTGCGTTACAGTAGCAAACTACAAGGGCTACGCCGGAAGTAATTTTATCCACAGACTTTCTATTAAAAACGTCGTTGAACCAACAAGACTGGGCTTACGTCGATGAGCTATTTCAAGGCTAAGAACTGACTCCTGTATGCAGTGTGTGGTGCGAGGTTCAAACGGTCGCTGATACAGAGCGATGCAGCGAACGTGCCGCTTCGTGAACGCAATACGATTACAGACAGGGGACAATTCAAGGTCGCATAACTAGCGTGCCTTTTCGCGAGGATAGCCAGCGATAAAAGCGTGAAACGACTACTCACTCAGGTATTCACGAAACGGCTCAACTGGGGGGCGGGTCGTTTGGGCTGGTCTGCCTGGCTGGGCTCAGCGCGAGATTCTATGAGCGCTTGCGCACACAGCTCAACGGCTTCGGATAAATGATGGTGATATCACAGAATGACACATACCCACAGCGGGAGATTGGTCAAGAATGTGCGGTAGAAGAATGTGAAGTGAGGTAGAGGCAGAAAGGGGAAAATGTAGTCATCCTCTAACGAGAACAATAAAGATAGAACTAATTGATAATACCAATTATTTGCATGTATATTGAGTTTATAGTACAAAAACACATAAAAAAGAGTGTATTGTTTTAATAGTCAGTCTATTTTATGGAGAAAATAAATCTAGGCAGAAATGACATAAACCATGCATGATTACTTGGAGGTAGTTAAAATAAAACCGCGAATTCGTGCGTTATTCTCAAGAAAGCAGAAAAGGTAATGTCAAATAACACCCACCATAGTGGTTTTGTGGCTATGGTGGTGCGTTACTAAATCCGAGGGCGTGGGATCGAATCACGACCCCGGCGGCCAGTAGAGAAATCGGTTTGTCACGTGGCACAGCAAGTCCCTCGGTGTCTTGCGGGCCCATGAACTTCTCCGCGCCCTCAGACAGGTAACGGAACTAGTATGTAAATCAGCAGCGGCAATATGTTGTATTTCAGCTTAGGCAGTTTTTCACAACTTACGACGCGCACCGCACTGTGTCTGATCTATTGACAATGCTGTAATATTAGAGCGTGCCATCTAATGCATTCTATAAAATCTTTGTGGGTATATGAATTCACATTAGGCCATTGTTTAGGTAATTATGAATGCCTACTTACGCTTTAATGTATAAAGTTTGCTGAATTTGCACAATATGACACCAATGTTAACGCGAACTGCAGTAGTTCAATTTACTCATTCTATTATCATTCGTTCAAATATATCGGGATTTCTCGCGTTTCTTTTTTCTTTTGCTAACCAATCCCGCCCTTCTTTTGTCCTGTTCTTGTTCTTCGACTTTTTTTTGCCAGGTTTTCTCTATTTTGGTCTTCCTAGAGTAATTATCTATCTGTAATGTCATCTAGCCGTCAATTTTGCACATATCTCTTGCGCGGAGGTGGCGAAGTCAAAGAAAAAAACACCAAGCTATTGGGCTTTTCTTCCCAAACCATGGTATAACTATTGTGGCATGCCGTAGTGAGAGTCTCCAGATTATATTTTCGGCCACCTGGTGTTATTTAGTGTGCAGCTAAATGTAAGTACGTGGGCGTTTTAGCAGTTCGCCCTAATCGAACGCAGTCGCAGACGGGGAAAAAACACAGTTCAGGAACGTAACCGGCACCATTTTGCTCATAGTGTACTATCGACCAACAAAGTTTACGGACCAAGAGATCCGACAAAAAGCTGAACACCTCCGCAGCCTCGAAACGCCCAGCCGGGTATTCCCATTTCCAGCGTCTACTGGTATATGCGAACATATTATGACGTACGGTTTTACTGGCTACTTTTAAAGGCTGCTCGGATATTTCACGTTTTCTGAGATCCCGTGGTCCGTAAACTTTTTTTTTTGGTCCGCTGTACATATATTGCCTAGATATCACTCGTTTGACCTCAAGAAGACTATTTCAGTCTGGCGTCGCGCGGTGTTCTTAAACAGCGAAAAAGTACCAGGCGCCAAACATTTGATGTCAGGACGGCTTTTATTTCTTGCCACGTGGAGCATCTTCCAGAAACCGGAGTTAGTTGCACGCTGCACGCGATGGAGATGCTCTGGCGTGCCGGTCCACGTGACACTGTTCAAACCATCTTCGAGGGCCTCTCTCCCGCCCCCGCTGCGGTCGATGCCGCGCTCACCATTGTGGCGGCGGCTGACTTGACGATAGCTTGTGGAATGCGAGGTCCTTCTTGTAATTTGGCGAAATTCAAGAAAACATCTTGCAGAGTGTTCTCTCCGACGAGAGCGTGCTCGAGCTCGAAGCTTTTCTGGAGCTGCTCGACCTTGGCGAACAGCTGGCTCCAAGGTATTCTATCTGTCAGGTGATAGCTGAGCAGGTTCTGGGTGACAAACAACATGCGTTTATACAACACATGAGGGCACGGGGCGTTATAGATCTACTGTGAAATTTGTACCATCTATAGGTGGTATAGATGGTACAAATTTACTCGCCCCAAATAGTACTCCCCCCCCCAAAAAAAAAAACATAATATTTCCTATAACTACCATATACAATCATACTGTAAGAAACATTGGATCTTATGGAGAAATCGATATTTTGACCATTATTCTGTGGGATTACTGAAAATGGGAGTCAAACCTAATCCCTTTACTTGGAAATTTAAACGATACTATCAGTCTGGAGTTTTGTGTGTTTAAACTTTAGTATTCCCCGCTCTCTTTTGTCACGAAAAATGATTACAAATTCTGGACATGGACAACCAATGCATCTAGCGGCAGTGAGCGAAAGAATGGCAGTAAAGAAGACCTTTTCCAGGAATAACTCTTGAAACCAACGAGGTCCAGGCCTTGCTCGCCGTGTGGCTAATTATGCCTTTCACACAGAGACGTGAAGTGCAGCTGCACGTAACCACTATTTCTCCGGAATAAGTCTTAAAAAAGTTTAATTTAGGTAAGAAAATAGGTTACCGTTTGCAGGTCACGAAATCTACAGCTTGCAATACAGGCTTTTGTATTTTCGTCTGAACTTACGAAGCTGTTCGTCGCAAGCCGAATACCTTCATTAACGATATGATCAAGGTCATCTTTGGCGGGCATTTGCACTAACCAATCATTGAAGTGTAAGAATTTTTTTTCTGTCTGTGAACATGAGCTGAACATTATTTGAAAATATTAGAAGGACATCAGCCATACAAATGCTATAAATTGCGCAGAAAAAATCTCATAAGACGCCAGCACACCATGGGAGTGTTAGCCAGCGTTTTTGAGTGGTGGCGCTAGCTAACACTCCCAGGGTTAGTTCATTAGTTCTAGTTGTGAAACATAAATACCCCAGAAAGTGCGTGGGAAAACAGCTCCGCGGTAGCTCAATGGTAAGAGCATCGCACGCGTAATGCGCAGACGTGGGATCGTTCCCCACCTGCGGACAGTTGTTTTCTAATCCATTTTCATTTCCATTAATATATAATTTATTTAATTCAATTAGTAAGCACAAGTAATTTGCCCTATGTTGTCCTTGATGTCATTATTTGTTGGCTTCTTATGATATGATTAATAAAAATCGGGCCCTTCGGTTCCCTTTCTTCTCGCAGAAAAAAAAGAATTCCTGTAAAACTGCTGTAAGAAATTACATTTTAAAAGTGCTCATATATGTCTTAGGCACTCTTCTTGTATCTTGAATAAAGTGCGCGGATGAAGCATTGCGAGCTACCGCATCAGGGTAAAATTGCGTAGGATTTGACAGTTGTATTTAGTTCGAGAATATGCGATCATGCCAGGCATAAGCCAAGCTGGATGGCACTGTGCCAGCTTTCATATCTGTGACTGATATTCCGCGCAGGGACCATATTTTCCAGGAGGATATTTATTATAAACTCTCTATAGGAGATTACAGTGCAGCGATGCGTGCGATGCGTTGGCGGCAACGTTTACATAGAGCAACTCCCCACAGTTGTCTATAAATATTGTGTATGTTATTATTGCGATAGCAATTATATGAACACTCCAGGCGCATTTCTGCGGTCGGCGTAGTCGTCGCCGTCACCGTGAGTTTCGTATAAAGCCACGGTCGATAAAATCGTCGTCGCGCACTGTAGGCTGCATGTACGAGTGAAATCATGCGACGGTGAGCCGGCAATCGCGGTTCGCGCACGCAAGGGCGGGAAGCGCGCAGTCTTCCAGTCGCGCACGACGCTCCGGGTGGAGGGTGGTCAGGCGGAGGGGCCGCGCTTTACTGCGGCCAGGCACTCCCGCCGCGCCGGAAGGCTCCGGGGGAGGTGTGTGTGTGTGTGGGGGGGGGGGGGGGGGTACTGCGCCGCAAGCGCCCACCCGCGCGGCTGTATCTTGAAAGCCATCTGAGGGGGGGGGCAGAGTCCGCCCTCCCTTTGTTTTTGCGGCTCGGATAGCGTTGATGCAAGCGCCGGCACGCAGCTCAATTCGATCGCTGCTGCGGCCGCGCTGATTCACTCAAGAGTTCTAAGGCGAAAGCCTTTAATGGCTCATACTCGCGGCGTCGGGCCGTCCGTCCGTCCGTGCCATGGAATGGTGCCAGCTGTGGCCTCTCCCCCTCACACTCTTTCAGTAATCACGTGATGGCACAGCGGCGCATAGCAACAGTTGCGCCGCCACAGCTGTGGCCTCTCCCCCTTACACTCTCTCAGCAATCCATCCACTGGTAGTGTCATGGAGAAATAAAATAAAAAAGACATGAAATAAGCAGTCGAATGGCCACAGGCTTTCGCCGGACACACTTTGGAACTTACAAAGTGTCCTTCAGTTTTTGACAGCGAGTTTGCGCCTCATCCCGCGAAATGCGTTCATTTTTGCTGGTGCGCGTGTGACACCATGCTTGTTAATTCAGTTAGTGTGCCATGTTTACAAGTTTACACGGCCGATAGAGCTACTATCCTTACTTTGTATGTTGCTATCGCCATCGATGCTTCGTATTTCGGGCGAAACTGCGACTTTATTGTTAACAGTGTTGCACTAACGTAACAATAACACTACCACCATTACTGTCATCACAATCGTCGTAGTTGACCATTACACATTGACTGTTACAGTCCGAACACCTAGCCACAAAATGTGTGTATCTCATAAGTTCAAAAACCCTTATATATATATATATATATATATATATATATATATATATATATATATTGGGTACCTCGTCGTTTCTGGATACCCATGCAGAACCTTAACAACTGAACCAATACGTGTCAGCTAAGCGTACCGTTTCTCTAGTAAAAGTGAAAGAATAATTCCGCAGTACCTGGTGGTCATCTTTGAGTTGAATTCCGGTGAAGAGTTGCTCAACAGCCTTCTTCAGCATTGGCGCGCTTGCTGCAGCGGTGTGTTTGAGCAAGAACTCGAGTCGGTAGCCTTGACCAAACTTTTCCCGCAGGTGCTGGACGGTGCCCAGGCACATCATGCGGCCTTGGACCATGATTGTGAGCCGGTCGCAGGAAAACTCGCACTCGTCCATGCTGCGTGCATTCAAAGTCGTACGGATAACAGTGTTATACGTAGGCAAGTCTGTCCGAACGAAAAGACAGCTATGTTTTCAAACAGAACGTTTCTTTGCTATCCCACCCAGAGTTCTCTTACCATGGCTGCTGCTGCTCTTCCGCATTTTTTGTTAATTTATTTCAATAATTACGTGCTCATATGTTGGCCTCGAAACTGGGTCACCCAGTTCAGCAGCCCGATCCACTAACCATTAGGCATCAATCATTTTTTATTTTGTATATTGCCTTGCTTGTAACATCACACACTGACAAAAATGGCACAAAGGGAGATAACCACTCCGATGTGGGCGCGAATCACTTGACATTTCTTTTCGTATCGACAATTTTACTGAATAGAAAACTGCACTGACAAGATTCAGACTGCAGCCAGTATAGTACCTCCAATACACGCGAAACTCTCGATAAAGCTTTCGTGCACCGAAGGCACGTTTACATCTGCATGTGGTCCCTTGAATACCTGTTTTATTCATCGTATCGCATCATATATTGGCAGGGGTGCTGCCTCCACATTGCCATGCATATTCGCTTACGTGACCTTATCCCATCATCTTTGGTGTCGTCATGCAATGTACACGTGCAAGGTGGTCCTGTAGAATGGTACCTACGTGTGTCTTTCCATGTGTCTCTTCTTGTGTTGTGTACTGTTTCCAAATTTTACGCATTTAGCAATCAGTCATTAGAACGAACGAACTAGCCCCTCGAGACATTCTAATGACATCTACGGGAAGTACGCCTAGCACGGTGAATATTACGTATACGTATACACTTACATCGTGCCAACGCCAATAAGAACTGCGGAGTGACAACACCTTAGTTGCCACATGTTCAACTCCTCGGAATGGACTGCAAATGTATTGGTGGCAACAGTCGAGCAAATTGAATGGAATTAAAATGGGACCCCGAGAATCCGAAATTGACGAAATAGACTGCGTTTGACAACTAAGTGCCCTTAAACACAGCCAATTTTAGTTTAAGGTTCAATTAGGCGATTTGGCAAGCGCATCCTTGGCCTACGACACAAGGACGGCGGCCAAAATCCACGCCGCCATCGCTGCATCCTGCGTGAGTCTATGGTATTTTGGAACACCCGCCATGTTCTTTCTGTTTCTAAAACTGTGAAGTGTATAAAGTGTAAGCACCTGTTATATACCAGTAAATGTGAAACAATAAAAATCATCCAGAAAAACTTAATTATACGTCTCTCTTGTATATTTCTCATCAAAGTAATACAGCTTGAGTGCCAGGGCAAATACATTGTAGGTAACATCATTCGAAACGTCTTTAAGACTTCAAAAGGATGTTTGTATTCCCGAGGCGCGCAAGGGGACGCAAGTAGTAAATAAATTTGGAGAAAGCATTGCATTTGCTCGAATTGGAGGAGTGTAGCGGATTAGCCCGGCAACTTCAAAAGTAGGAATGGTGTTCTCCATTTCGAGAAGTTAAACGAAGAGGAACTACGGGAGTCTACACTCTCCGGATTGGACTGGGAATGGCATGGAGACCCCTACTCCGCCACTCTGACACCAGCCAGCGCTTTGACATGGTTGCCTCATGTGTAATACATGCCTGACAGCACATGCGTGCGCTGTCGAAGAGAGAACGATGCCTGTGATGTGATGATTTCTATGGTTCTTCCTTCTCTGCGCGCATACCGTATCAGTATTGGTTTGCTGCGCTGCATCTGGTTTTCTTATATATTGCATTCCCTGCAATAAAGCAGTCGTTGTTAGCACCTTGTATGTCGTGTTCTCAACATGGCATCTTAAGCACTGTTTGTTCCAGTCCGAATGATGAACCGACTAGCCCAGTTTCCACTACATAATGCGTAAAAGCGACTGAATAAGGAAGTAAAAAGAAGCAGCGCTACTTTCAACTATAGATTTTTATTTTTGCAAGAACTGAAAAATATATACCGAGCGAGTGCTCGTTCAGTATATACAGGTGCGCACAAAATAACTCGGAACGCCAGACCGGTGGCCGCTGGTCGGCGGAGCACACCCACGGAAAAATACAGCCTTGTCTGCGCGCGCGTGGCTTCCCTGATAAGCAAGCCTCGCTCCCTAGTGCATTTAGATAGGCGTTGCCTTGCGTCAAAAAACTTGCGGTTTGTCCCTCTTAGCGCTGCGGCAACACATTTTAGAGGGGGGATCGGGGCCTGTAGGCTACAGCGTGCTCGGGTGCTATGCAGCGTAATCTCTGAACGCACGCGTAATCCTTGTGGCGTATTCTCGTAGGAATCTGCATTCATTCTAAGAGATAGTCATGCTTTCTGGATAGCTTACGTGGATGGAATCCATGAGCGTTTATAACTGAGTGGTGGCCAATGAGTTCACCATGTTCTACTTTGAATGATACCTAATGTCTTTCATATCTGCGTCAATCATTTTGCCTAAAGAAACTATGAATTCATAGCTTATCTTTCATGTGGGCGAGTGCCACGGCTCGCCTATAATAGCACGGTATAGCGCACTTTTCAAACGGATTATCGTGTTGCGCGATGTATTTTAGTCCTTGTGCAATTATATGCCGAGCCGCATTTACTACTTGGGAATAACAACAGAACTTTGACTGTAACACGACGGCTGCTTCAACAAGGATGACTGCGTGCATTAATAAAAGTTTTCAAAATGATATCAGACGGCGGATTCCAACACGCCAATTTCATACACATGAATCAATTTTATGCTTGCGGCACTATAATAAAGGTCTCGTCAATGCTTCGCTGTCACATTGAATATCGCATACGTATAGGTCGCTATTTATTTACGAAATCTGGCCGCTTCGCTGCATTTTAGTAGGGAGTACTCTAGCATTTGATCTCGTGTATGCGTTGGTTGTCGCGAACATTCAATTTTTCGTTCAGTGTGGTGATAACTTGCTAATCAAAGGGCTGTGTGAGTTAAATGCCTAACAAAAAAAAACTTTAAGTGGGGTACCATTAAAGCACTGCATGGGCCGATTTTTTCAGCCCGAGCCCGGCCCGGGCCCGTTTTTACGTTGGGCGGCCCGCCCGAGCCCGATCAAAACTTCTATGGTGAGACCCGGGCCCGGCCCGGCCCCGGAAATAATCTACGTTACCGGCCCGGCTGGGCCCGCCACCCCTTTACCTTAGGCCCAAGCCCGGCCCGAGCCCGGCGCGAAACTGACCCGAACCCAGCCCGAGACCAAAAAATACATGTTTTTCAGAGTTGAGAAGCCCGAGAATATCTGGCTGCACGTTACATGCACACCACCAGAAAGCCCGAGCCCGGCCCGGGCCTGCGTCAAAATACCCGAGCCCGGCCCGAGCCCGTGAAAAAACTGCTCTACCCGGCCGGGCCCGGCCCACGGGCCGGGCCGGGCCCGGGCTTTCGGGTAAGCCCGAGCCCGTGCAGTGCTCTAGGTACCATATCGATTGCAAGACCGCTTTGACGGCAAAAGCTTTTTTTGCGTTGGCGTCGTTTCATATGCGATTGTTTGCTTATGTAGGTTATTTATTTAAATAGCTATTAATTGGTCGTAATTCGGTTTAATTGTTTACTTACTTGCTGTTACGGAGTTTTTAATTTGTCCTAATTAGTATTTACTGCTCCTTGGAACTATTATTTAATCGTAATTTGGCGTTACCAGTCTTGACACCGAGTCTCGAATTGATGTTAAGTAGTCTTTATTACTGTTCGCAACACTTAATTGCTTTTAATTAACCGTAAGTATTCTTAGTTACTTAGTAATTCACATTAGCATGCTTTAATAAAGGTGTCGTATGATGCCCGTGTTTGGGTCTCGTTATTACCCGTAATTACTTTTAATTAGTCTTTGTGACTCTTCAAGTACTTTTAGTTACATTTAGCTACTTGATGCTTAATTCCCTTTCACATGCTTTATTGAACGGTGGAGGTGTAGTGTGCCGCTTTCTGATTTTTTCTACCGCAATTATTGTCCACGATGGTCACATTCCGCGACTAATGCGCCAGTTAAGCCTTTCGCTTTAAAAGGCGCCGATGCCCACTAACACGCACGCACGAGCGCTTATGCTCCATCGCGTGCATACCGAGGCGTCGGAGCCTATGATTGAATCCTACATGTAAAAAGCAGGTATCAGAACTATTAAAAACATGATAACAGTGTGAGCATACAAGGAGTGGCACACTATACTATCTAGTTCACAATACAAATAAGAGAAAACCTATGGAGGTGTAGGGGCCGAATAATAAATTGTACTGCTAAAAAGCTCGTATAAAAACTTATAGGCTATACGGTTAGGTATTTATTTCGCAAACAGCACAGTGTGTAATTGTAGAAAAAGTTTTCCCCGACGATGGAAAAATAAAATTTAAAGCCCACAAAGGTTGACTGGTGCAAGTAAAGTTAAGGTGGTGAGTGCGACACATTGCACGCGCAGGGTAATGTGCGAACAAAATGGATGTGGGAGTGAATGATGAACCATGTACGATTTAAACAAGGCGACGAAGTATTCATAACTGCGTCGTCTGTGTTCAAAGTGGATTCGTGGTAACCTAAGGGTCCTGTGGTGAAGGTGAAAAATGATGCTAATGTCTGTTACATATAAATGTTCTCGATGTGGTTTGCAAAGTGTGGAGTTTGTTAGCGTTACCAGAATGAGCTTGAATAAACGCATATTGTGAAATTGTATGCAGGCAATTTGAAATTTAATAAAGCATTCTTTAAAGTTCGTTTTAATATGTAAGTATGATAAGTACCTATAAGTATACTCGTTTTTTTTTGTGTTCCTGCCATTCAGGTTTGGGGGAAAGGTGCCTCGAGTTATTTAAACACGTCTACATGAGCGCTGGCACTGGCTAACACTATCACAGGTAAATCGAATGCATGTGCACATATGCCCACTATCGTGAATGATGGGGAAGACGCCTCATACGTTCAATTGGTAACGCATCACACGCGTCATGCTCAGGCTGTTGCTTCAGCCTTCTGCAACGAATGCAATTTCGCTTTTGTGGTCTATTGATTTCATTTAGAAATCGCCAATACATGGAACCCTAAGCTCCTACCAAGTTCTCCACTGAAGCAGCACTCAAACACACCTATTTTCCCACTATGTTCTCCTTGGCTTATTGCTTATTCTTTCCACTTAGATGTTGCAGTACTCACTTGTGAGACGTGAGCACGAAAGTGGTCCGCGAGCGTTTCTTGATCTCAGCGATGGCTCGGAAGATCTTGTTTCGAGACACAACGTCCACGCCAGCGTAGGGCTCGTCGAGAAACACGAATGGCGATAGGCCCAGTAGCGCTGCGCTGATGGACAGCTTCCGGCGGTTTCCTCCGCTGTGCGGCAGGGAAGAACACTCAAATCACAATCGCGAATTTGAAAATACTGCTTACGACAAAATGGGCGGTGAGTGCGGTTGTATCTATCGTTATATTTACTGTCAGAGTAGAAAAATGCAGTTTCCAACGGTACCCCGTCATGGGGCATCGAGTGTGTGAAGGACGCCGCAGACTTACTATCCAGGAAGGAAGCATGCCAGGAAGCATGCCAGAGCAGGGCTTCCGCAATTTATTTATTCTAAATTAATGCCATTAGGTGGTCTGAGCAGCACCAAGGGTAGGTTATGAATCGAACCGTCTTGATGTGAGTGGTGGATGATAATGGAAAAGAATAGAGGAAAAGGGATTCACACATTAGTACAGCGCTAGCATTGAACGCCTGGCCCGTAATAAAAAAATCCCGCATCTTCAAATTCTTGTCCGAGCTGGGGCCAGACATTTGTGACACCGGAGAAGTTATGAAAGGCCACAAGCAGTTTGGCCTATCAGAATGACTTGACACCTACTGGATTTGTAAATTTGCTAACTCCTCCCCTCTCCCCGCCCCAAACACACGCAAATTTCTTGCTTTTTCGTGTTGTGGCTGCTTGCGCGTGGTCACAGTCGTTTTCCAGAGAAAGACCCAACTCATTAATTAGAATATATTTATTTTTCTAATGCGAAGCCTTGCTCTTCAGGTCCACGCAGTCTTAAGTGTTTATCGCAACGTTTCTTTGGGCGGATCCCGAAGATATACTACTATCTAAATAGAAGTAACCACTAAAAAAAGATGTTCTTTGTAAGACCAAGATGCATGACTTCTTTCCGAAATAAATTAAAACCTTAGTGCCCAAAAACAAACGCGAGTAGAACTGCATAATTACACATAACATCAATACGCCTCTAGAAAACAGCTTTGCGTCAAAGGCAAGCCAACCCTTGCTTTAGATTTGAGGTCGCTCTTGCAATATTATGAAGGTGAACCCGACTGAGAACTCCGTGTGCTCGGGCTGCTCCCAGAACACTGTAGGGAAATACAGGCCCATAGGGCCCACATTTTGCCAGAGCAGTAACCAGTCGGCGGCGGCACACTTGCATGATTCATAACAGCGATTATTTTCCAAAACAAAGCGTGCTTCGCATTGCGTAGATATTAAGTGGAGTTGACTCTACTTCCCTTTTTATGTCCTCAACTCGATACTACAAATTTTAAAGTGAAATCTTGAGCAACCGCAACTCCATCCTCATTTAGTGGCGTTAAGCTAAATAGTTCTTTGTTCCTTTATATATTTCAATGTTTTCCATTTAACTATGTGCCTATTGCTTGAAGTAGGTATTTAAGCAACTAATATGTCAGAACAACATATCCGTATACGAAAAAAAAGGACAGCGCGGGAAAGCTGTTAGGTAGGTAAAGGTTGATGCTTAATACTTGATTGTCGACACGAAGGTGCTTAGATATTTATAAAAATGGCGATCAGCTTATGCAAAAACTGAAGCCTCAGCAAGGAAGGACAACAAAAAAGTTGTCGCAGTTTCACCTGAAAGGCGAAACATCAATTGCGATAGCAAATTTGTAGAGAGCTATACGGAGTAATGATAGTAGCTTTATCAGGTGTATAACCTTGGACATGCAGCAGCACCCGCAACACGCACAACTGTTGTCGACGCCGTCGGCGTTTTGCCCGCGTTCGCACAAAATGCGTACGGCGTTGGTGACTGTTGCCGGAGCCTCTGATATAAATAGGCACTTGATGGCGCAGCTAAACGTCGCCTCCCTTCCCTCCCCCTGCCGCCCCCCTCCCCGCCACGGCCTTTCGCGCGTCGGAAGAAATCGCGTTTGTTCTACATATATGGTGATTGTAAAGGAGGAAAGAGACGCCTACTTCTGCAGCCCTTAAGGGAGCACGGCGCAGAACGCGCGTTTTTTCTTCGCCGTGCATTCACTCCGCGGGAAAGCGCGCGTCCCTCGCGCCCTTTCACTCGCACATACAGCGTTCGGCGCGCGGCGACGATTTCATCTCTACTGACGTCATACGGAACCTCACGGCAACGGCGACGGCGACGACGACGGCGACGCCGACGGCAGAAATCTGCTTTGGAGTGTCCATATAATTGCTATCGCAATAAAAAAAAAGTGGGCATCTTGTACTAGTGATGCAAGGCTAGAGTAAACAGCGGAGCTGGTGATCAACCTAGCTTCTTCAAGGTTTTACGGATCTTGGTTAAGTTTTCTAGGAAATGATAATTGCTGCTAGGCACGGTATTCCGAATCGGCTCGCCGCCAACGCGCAGATTCTCGCTTGGCCAAGCGACTTGCTTCAAGATGAGCGGCTTCTTCTTCGGGTGTCCGGATCTTCTTTGGTCATTCCATGTCAAGGCTACATGTACTCGCCACAGAATCAACGAGAGGTCTGCCGCCATCGCGGCTGCTCCGAACTTTATCTCCCGGTGACATCACGACTAAGCTCCGCCTCCACACTTGCCGGGCGCATCTAGACAAAGCCCGCACAGCCAGCGCGCAGTGACGTCACAGTTTTTGGCTCCGCCTACACGGCGCAGCGATTGGTTCTGGCGGGAGCCGGAGTTCAGCTGAGGTCACGTGATCCCTCGGCAGGCGCGCGGTGTCGGTGTGGCTAGGCGAAGCATGCGCGCGGTAGCTGGGAAGGGCGGCGTGAAGAGCTTGGCAAAGCGATGGCATGCCTAGGCGAAGCGGGGGAGCACTTATGCCAGGTGGTTGCTAGGTTGCAGGAGACGCGAAGTGACGTCATCCCCAGGCTCAATTTCTGATCTCGTTACTCGGCGCAACGAAGATCTTAAACAACTCCGCTGTTAAAATTTGCATACACTTTGGTGCACTCTGTAAATTTTGTTTGTAAATGAACGGCAATAGTGATAAGTAATGACGCGTTCAAAATTTAAAAAATATATATCTAGGGAGTCGTTCTATGAATTCTAAGCTAATCTGAATTTGCTAACCTGTACACCCCGCATTCCTTAGAGGCGTGCTCCGTGAGGTCAGCAACTGATAGAATGCTGTCTATCATGGACTTCAACTCGCTTTCGGGGATGCCTCTCAGCCGACCGACCAGGTACAGGTACTCGTACGCATTCAGCCGGTCCAGCAGGCCCCCGAGCTGAAAGCAGTAGCTGATCTGCGACTGCCACTGCGGTGAAGGAGGAAATAGTAGAGACATTTAGTTTGCGGGTGAATTCGCACCACATGGAATAAAATGTGTGTTTCTTTTTCACGTTAAACTATGCCAGCACATTGGCACTTTTTCCACCCAATGACTACCCGTAAGCGTACAGGAAGTCAATTGGTAATTGGTACCAACCACTCCCCGCTGTGGATGCACGTAATAGTCGTGCAAGCTTAAGTGCGACTCAGGAAATGTGTGCTTTGTTTTTTTTAATCACCTAACACTTCTGCTTGCGGAAATATTTTGCTAACTTCCTAAAAATGTCAACAATATAGTTGGTCACTTGTTGATACACGTGGTTTAACGTCCCACAACAAACTTTGCCACCATGGAAGACCTCGTATTAGAAGGCTCGAATCAAGTTTCGCCAGTGCTGGTTGCTTGAAGGGCACTTAAGACACAGGGGCGTTCTTCATTTCGCTCCGCGTTTTATTATGTTAGGAGTACAGCGCAGCCAGAATGCGATGATTTTGGGAATAAATATATGTTTACGTCATAATGTGGTTAGTGATCAGTGAACAAAATCCCGCTTGTGCGCTTCGTAACTTTCTGATTTTTAAAAATGTGCAACTGCCTTTTTGTGACTTTGTGAAATTATACATTCAGCCTAGCTGCTGAAAAAGTGCCTCCGTGGAATGATCCAGAATATAAATTTGTCTTTCAACAATTGCCTTTGAGGAACTTGCTAAAAGACCAATGTAACCTTATCTTTTCAGGGCGTCGCATATTCACAGCAAGCGGAACAGTTGATCAATCCGAGCAAAGGAACTTTTTTTACCTCTACAATTTCTTTTGCGACGTGCTTCCATTATCAAAATAATTGAGGACTAATAGAGTTGTCTTGTTGGCATACAGGCATGCCTCGTTTCCCATTAAGCCCAAAGAAAAAGCGCCGATTCGGCGGAAATTGGCATGCTGTAGGCCCGCGTCAAAAGCAAGGTCAGCCCGCACTACTCTACGAGAAGAGCCCCATGAACTCAAAATCAAGAAATATAGAAAAGCTATAGCTTCGCCGGGACAGATTTGGTAAATGAAAGGAGTGAGAAACACGGAGTAAATTATCCCCGTGTCTCTTAGGCTCGATGGCTCGGAACTCAGCAGGTCAACATGATCTCCGAAAAACACTGTTTTCTCACACAAGCAAAATATTCTCCAGAACTAGCAAACTGATTTCTCCAACATTAGCCTGAATTGTGGAATTGTGCCCACATCATCCTATCAGCTAAAATAAATGAGTGATCTGATTATTATTTTTGTTAAAAACAACATATGGAAATTTAACTCATACTTGGATGTCAATGATGCGAATTCATCAGGAAGGAAAAGATACTTGTTACTGTCATTGTTTCAGTTCATGTCAAAAGTAAGCATTGCACCAATTCTTGAAAAAAATTTCATTGCTTTGAAATCCCTAATTGTTTCTAAATATCTGTTGATTGAAATACGACAAAAATAGACATAAGGAACAACAAATGAAACACTTCTAAATATAGATAATAGAGAAAGGCATCACTGAGCACCTATAAATGTATAAAGGCTTTACTTCAGGGAGAAGTAACAAAATCACATTCTCTGATGTCCCGTTTGTTGCTTATCGTCAAACACATTCGAGATGGGAGTTGCGAAAGCAAATCGAGCACACAGAATAGGAAACAGAAACAAAAAAATCTGTCAGTTATATTAGCCATTTGAAATTCCAGCTGCGCGTTGCTATGCAAGCATGGCTAGTGCACCAAGGATACTGCAATTGTCCCTTACTATTGCGGCAAGGAGCTTTCAGTTCGCTTATTTGCACAGAAGAAAAGAATCGGACAACTGTTTTGTTTCACAGGACAGCATGGATCGTATGGCAATTTATTTCCAAAGTGAGGTTTTAGGAACGCATCAATGAAATTGAACCTTCATGACTGTCACAATACATGAAGGGTGTTCGTGTAGAAATCTGCTGTCAACTTGATCTGCTTGCAATGTGGCAACTGAAATCTAATGGGCTACAATTATTAGTGTTCACTTTGAACTACTATCTACACCCACCGCCGACGGAACGAGTAATTGTAATCGTTGTAATTACACTTACACCCGTGTCACACGGGCACACTTGGAAAGCCTTCCAGTCGACGGCCTTCGAAATGCCACAACTCTATCGACTCAAAGGAGTTGTGGCGCTGTTAAACGTCACTTTTGAAAGACCGTTGAGTGGTTGAGGCGCTTCTCGCAAAAATTTTGTGGCGCTGCGGTTCTTTATTTTTGTCTTCATGTCAACAAAAGTTAAATGGTAATAAATTCACGTAAAATCACATTACCTTTTATTTTTGTTTAAACATTTTAATACATTGTTTATACATTTTAGAATGTTTTGGTTTGACTTCTTTTTATAATCGTGAGCACAAGCGCACCGCGAACGAGGGCACGTTCGCTCTGTTTCCGCTTCCGTTGCTCAAAGGTCAACGGGGTTTGAATAGAGTGGTAGGGTGCTCCGTTGACTCGATGGACTATTGACTCGGCGGTTTGCGAAACCGCCCATGTAGTAGCTCGAACTTGACCTTCGAGTCAACGAATTATCGGTTTGAAGTCCTTCGAAACGCCTGTGTGACACGTGAATTACTCTATACAATTGCGCAAGAAATCATAGCAAGACAGGGCAGGGCAAGCTTCAACAAAAATTTGCTGGTCCGAAGGCGAAAAATTAGGTTACCCGAAAAGGTTAGTATTGGTTTCACATTTGTTCACTTTCATCAATTGATTTACACATCTATCAACAATGTAACCATCATTATCATAATAGGTCCACCGCAAAGCGAAGCCGTCTCCCAGCAACCTCCAGTTGCCCCTGTATTGCTCTCGCAGACCCCACTTCTTGTATGCATATTTTCTGATTTGATCATAGCATATAACTTTCCGCAGCATTGGATTTTGTTAACCCCTATTCGCACCCAATAAGTAACTCTAATCCACCACGCTTATCTGCTCTATGCTATAGATGGCCTGCGCCTCTCGATTTATTCATCCTAACCTGAACTAAAACATCGGGTACCCCGTTGGGTATCTAATCCGCAACGATGTCTTCCCATTCTTTAACATTAGGCATAACCATAGCAGTTCCATCGCTCGCTGCGCGCTCGTTATGTCCATTCTAGCTTATTTGTGAACCATGTGTTAGTACCGAAAAGATGCAGTTATTGTACACATTCCATTTCAAGGACAGCATTATGGTTCTGCACATGACATAATAAATCCTGCCGTATGTGCTCCAATTCATCTTTATTCTTTTTGCAACTTTTATTGTTGAGGTCAAAGTCCATTGTGAGCGAATGCTCTACGTAAATGTATGTTTGCACGAAATCTAGAGGCTGACAGCCAATGAAGCTTGAGCACGTGAAACATTACGCCATCGGCTGGCAAACGGGAAAGACTAGCTTCAGAAGACAAAGTTTCCTGGCGCCGTCTACGGGACTTCATGTGAAGACTGTGACTACGTATACATTGGCGAGACTGGCAATCTTGAACAGCGGTTGAAGCAGCGTGTCAACAATGTCAAAAAGAAAAGAACAGCGGTTGAAGCAGCGTATCAACGATGTCAAAAAGAAAAAAAGTCGAATCAAACGCCTTGGCAGAACATGCAGGTAACTTGGGCAGCTGGATTGATTGGGATAGCGCCAAGATATTGGAAAAAGAAAGAAATTTGACTTCAAGACACCACTTGAATCCCTCCTAATCCACATGACAGATAACACCCTCAACCGGAAAGTCGGAACCCTCACCCCCCCCCCCCCCCGAATTTACACGCGCTGCTTACGTCATATTTTAAAGCCATATAAACATTCTATCGCACGTCTTCTTCTTTCTGGGCTTTTACGTGCCAAAACCATTTCTGATCATGAGGTAGGCCGTAGTGGAGGGCTCCGGATTAATTTTGACCACCTGGGGTTCTTTAACGTGCACTACAACGCAAGCACACGGGCGTTTTTTCATTTCGCCTCCATCGAAATGCGGCCGCCGTGTCCGGGATTCTATATCGCGATCTTGTGCTCAGCAGCGCAACGCCTTAGCTTTCTGAACCACCCAGGCGGGTTGGTATCACACGTCCTTGATTTCATTGTAAACAAGGCTACCGTCAGGGGAGCGGAAACGTCTGCTCTAGTATTCTTTCAGTGGTCGGTGTCCCTCTTTTTACCCTTCTTTATGATGCCTCCCGACCAGACGGGCTTCCGTCAAAAGCTACACTTCAACACTATGTAAAGAAGAAGACGCGCCTCCGTCCAGCGGCATCGCCAACGCTCGGCCCGCTCTGCTCGCGCTGTTGGTCGCTGTTGTCTTTTGGAAACGGTGCTCCACGCTGCCTCGCTGTTCTTGGAACTCGAAGCGTCCTTGAAGGACAGCGGCAATAAACCTCTTCTCAATAGGTGGAGGTTGCTGGAATTCCCCCGCCGATTGCACCCTGGAGCTTCGAACCCGAACGCTTCCGCCCATCATGACCGACAACACAGACCCGCCGGCGCCTGCGCCCCAGCCCGTCATCTGCGCCGGGGTTCCTCGGCTACGTGATCCGAAGGTCTTCAGCGGTACAGATGAAACGGACGTGGAGGACTAGTTTACGGCGTATGAACGGGTGAGCGCGCACAACAAGTGGGACGATGTCGCGAAGTTGACCAACGTCATATTTTATCTTACTGGCGTTGCGCAACTCTGGTTCCATAACCACGAAGTCGACATCCCGACATGGTCAACTTTGAAGACGTCTTTCACTCAAGTCTTTGGTCGACCTGCTGTCCGCAAACTACGCGCTGAACAGCGCTTGCGAGCCCGTGCACAGAAGACTGGTGAAAATTTCACTAGCTACATTGAAGACGTCGTAGACCTTTGTAAACGTGTCAACGCCGCCATGCCCGAAGCTGACAAAGTTCAGCACATCCTTAAAGGCATCGATGACGGCACATTCCAGATGCTTTTGGCCAGGAATCCGCGAACCGTTTCTGATGTAGTCACGTTATGCCAGAGCTACGAAGAGTTGAAGAAGCAACGCACCCTGACTCGGCAGCCCCTGTCGACCGCCGACTCGCTAGCGAGTCTGATTGCCGTTTCCTACCACTCTCCACTGCTTCAGCAGATTCAAGACTTCATGCGCGAGGAGGTTACCCGTCAACTTTCCTTGGTCCCCTTCGCTCAGGAGCCGTCCTGTCGTCTGCCTTCAACGCTGCGCACTGCCATTGCCGAAGAGATCGCTCAAGCTGTTCCCGTCACTCACCCCCTGCCACCTGTGGCCGCGCCTCTTCCCTATACGCAGCCAGTGCAGCCTGTCGCCACGCCTCTTACGTATGCGCAGGCAGCGCAACCTGTTGCCGTGCCTCCTACCTATGCGCAGGTAGTGCGTAGGCCTCCCCAGTCGCCTTTCTTGGTTCTGCAACAGTCTGCACCACCCGCCGCCCCTACTGCTTCTTGGGCCGGGCTGCGAGTCAGCAATCCATGGCGGACGCCTGACAATCGTCCCATCTGTTACGCCTGCTGCACGCCAGGACACGTCGCTCGCTATTGCCGCCGTCGCCTTCCAACTCCCGACGACGCTGCCCGGCCGTTCCAGTATGGCAGTCAGCCCATGGCGAAATGCGAAAACACCCGTGTACTTAGATTTAGGTGCACGTTAAAGAACCCCAGGTGGTCCAAATTTCCGGAGTCCCCCACTACGGCGTGCCTCATAATCAGAACTGGTTTTGGCACGTAAAACCCCATAATTAATTTTTAATTAGTCAGCCCATGCGCCAATCAGCCCCGGGTCCCTCCCAGCGGTACGTTTCTTCTGACCTCCATGAATTTCCGGCGCGCCGCTCCCCATCTCCTCCTCGAGGATCGCTCTCCCCAATGCGTCGCTGACCCGCACCCTCCGACCAGGAAAACTAAGCGTCGCAGTTCGCGAGGCAGGAACTGCGCCATCTGCGAACTGCCGAAGTCCTCGCTCTTCTCCTGCTAACATGGTTGCAATCTCTTTCGAAGGTATGTCTACTTTTGCGCTTGTGGACACCGGTGCCGCCGTTTCTGTTATAGCCGCCCAACTCTGCCGTTCGCTGCGCAAGGTGACCACGCCACTGTCTGGACTGTCGCTTCACACGGCAAGTGCGCAGCACGTGACACCTCTCGCAGCCTGTACTGCCCGTGTGCTTTCACAAGTCGTTTTGTATGTTGTCGAGTTTATTGTCCTTCCTGCCTGCTCACATGACGTCATCCTTGGGTGGGACTTCTTGACCCGTCATAATGCCGTCATTGACTGCGCACGAGCTGAAGTTGAATTTTCGCCGCTGTGTGACGCACCTTCCCACGACGCTCTTGATCAACCGCCTAAACTGGTCATGCCTGAGGGACACCGACATTCCGCCTGGCTCTTTTGCCCTTGTCCCAGTCGCCTGCGATGCCGTCACCGATGCTACGGTCTTCTTTACACCATCTGACATCTTTATGAGTCGCAAAGCCGTTCCACTGCCTTTTGCAACGCTTGACATCGCCTCTGGCATCAGCAATATTTTTGTGTACAATTCACTTTCTGCGTCGGTTACGTTGCTTCTCGGCGAATGTCTCGGCCGCGTGGAACAGCTTGACTCCTCGTTCTTTCTTACCGTGCCCGACGAATCTTTACATACTGACTCGAACGAACTCCTCGCCCTTTCAACGCTTGAAGAGTCGTCGAGTGACATGTTTTCCAGTTCCATCGCCACGACACTCACCCCTGCCGAACACTCCGAGCTTCTTCAGCTTCTACACCTCTTCAGAAATTCCTTCGATGTTTCTCAGCCGCAAGTGGGCCACACGTCGGAAGTACAGCATTACATTGACACCGGCTTACACCAGCCGTTACGTCAACGACCGTACCGCGTCTCCGCCGACGAGCGTCGCGTCATCAACCACCAAGTCGACGATATGCTACGCCGTGGCGTTATCCAACCATCCCACAGTCCCTGGGCATCTCCTGTCGTTCTCGTGCGCAAGAAGAACGGGTCTATTCGCTTTTGCGTTGACTACCGTCGATTAAATAAGGTCACGCGCAAGGATGTCTATCCATCGATGACGCCCTTGACAGCCTTCAGGGCGCGGAATTCTTATCGTCCCTAGACTTGCGTTCTGGCTACTGGCAGGTTCCAATGGCTGAAGCCGTTCGCCAGAAAACGGCATTTATTACACCTGACGGCCTATACGAGTTCAACGTGATGCCCTTTGGACTTTGCAACGCACCTGCGACGTTTGAACGACTCATGGACAATACGCTGCGTGGCCTCAAGCGGTCTATGTGTCTTTGTTACCTAGACGATGTCGTCGTTTTCTCGCCTGACTTTCCGACCCAGCTCTTTCGCCTTAGGCATGTTTTGACGTGTCTCACCAACGCTGGCCTGCAATTGAACCTTAAGAAATGCCGCTTCGCCGTGCTGGAGCTGACCATCTTAGCCACAAGGCGCTTTGTCCGCAATTTCGCATCGATCATGTCGCCCGTGACCCAGCTCCTACGCGGTGGCGCGGACCTCTCCTCCTGGTCTCCTGCATGCGACGCCGCGTTTGCTACACTACGTCGTCTTCTTACCTCTCCACCTATTATTCTTCGCCATTTCGACCCGACAGCTGCTACTGAGGTACATACAGACGCTAGCGGGGTTGGTCTTGGTGCCGTCCTCGCGCAACGCAAGCCCGGCTACTCCGAATACGTGGTCGCCTATGCGAGTCGTACGCTGACTAAAGCGGAGGCTAATTACAGCGTGACTGAAAAGCGTGCTTGGCTCTAGTATGGGCGCTAAGCAAGTTCCGCCCATACTTATACGGCCGCCCATTTGATCTAGTAACGGATCACCATGCGCTTTGTTCGCTCGCCACGTTGAAAGATCCATCTGGCCGCTTAGCACGCTGGGCACTCCGAATCCAGGAGTACGATATTCGCGTCGTCAACCGCTGCGGACGCAAGCACACTGACGCAGACGCCCTGTCCCGTTCACCTCTACCTCCAGACTCGGCCTGCGGAACCGCTTGCGCTCACCCCCTGTCATCTCTTGACCTTGACTCGATTGGCAACGAACAACGCCGTGACCCGTGGATCGCTTCTCCTTTCGCCTATCTTTCCGGGTCATCGACCACCCCTGTATCACGATCCCTCCGACGCCGAGCTGTTCATTTCGCAATTCGTGATCAGCTGCTCCACCGACGCAACTACGCTCCCGAAGGCCGTTTTTATGGAATTTTTAAAAATTGACTGTGGCAGACAGCATAATTCTTGTCCTTGAGCTGGACTATTTGAAGAGGCGGATTACTAGCACAAGAAATCGAAACACATATTCAATTAGTTAATGAAAATTTCAGTAATTAACTTCTTAACTGATTAGTTTACAACACATATTGCAATTAACAAATGGTAGCCAGAGAGCTTGCAAGACGTATCTACTTGAAATGGATTTCCAGGATGACACCAGTTTCGAGATATTATTTCCAAAGTGTGGAACAAAATACATGAACGTTCTAGTTACTTTTGTGTTTCAATGCAGAAGATAGCATTTTGTTAAAGATGTAAGTTGATCAACAGTGCATTTTTAGGGCAAGTTTGATGGCATATATCTCCAAACTGGCGTCATTCTGGAGATTCATTCCAAGTGGATATGCCTTGCAAACTCACCGGCTACAATTCGTAAATTGCAATATCGGCCGTAAAGTATTTAATTCAAAAGATAATTAGTGGATTTTTCTTAATTAGCTGAATATGTGCTACAATTTGTCGTGAAAGTAATGTCCGCTACTCTGACAAATACACCTAAGGACTAGAATTATGATATCTGCAACAGGTTATTTTTAAGAATTGTGTAAAACTTAAAAATGATCACCCTGTATATAGGGGAACCTGTTTGGAACTTTCACAAATCTAGTCATAAACAAAAAGACTAAGGATCAAATCCCGGCCATGGCGGCCACATTTCGATGGGAGCGAAATACAATAACACCTGTGTACTTATATTTAAACGTACATTAAAGAATCCCAGGTGGCCAAACTTAATCTAGAGTCCCTTCCAACGACGGCGTGTCTCAGAATCATATGATGGTTTTGGCTCATAAAACACTATAAATAAATTTTTAATCTTTAGTAACCTGCTAAAAATGCAACGCAATCACTAAAGCAAATGTTTTAGCTCGTTTGCGTGATGAGTCCCAATTTCTTGATTTAGTACTTAGGTATTTATCATCGTATGTTTTGTGCTAGTTCATGCAAAATACCACCTCTGGTCGGCCTCATTCTACAGTCCACTGTTAATTTTGGGTGGCTTAGTCATGCAAGTTCAACATATATATAGGCTGCAAAATTGTGGAATGTCTGCCCAAAGTAACAGTTCAAACAAATGGTTCTGTATTTATAGTTCAATATGGGACGAGATAAGATTTCTTAAATTATCATTTCTTGCGTTCACTAATTTTAATGTGTTAGGACGTGTACAATAGCATTGACTGGCATGTTTACGATGTCGTTTTTTTTTTAATCCAGGCAGTTTTTCAATGGTACAAGGAATGCTTTCGATTTGGCAGAAAGAACATATTTTAATATATTTGTTACATTTGGTGTATAATAAATGTTGTTCTGTTTAGTGTGTGTGTGTGTCATGTATTTTTCCTCTCAGCGAGTAGCAACTGCTCTCGGAAGGCCTCTGCTGACCTCGGAGGCACTGCCGATTACTAGCATTTTCGCGAGGACGACTGCATGACAGCACAAGGTTTGCCAAGAGGGGCTCTGCGATCAGTGAAAGGAAAAGGAAGTCGAAGTGCAGCGATGACTTCGTGAATTCCCAGGGCCGTCGATTGTGTCACGTGTGGCGAGCACGCGGCGAAATGTTTCGTGGCGGGACGCCGCCGCGCTTACGCAGTGGCAGACGGGATACAGCAGGCTAAAGTGTCGGACGCCGGCGATAGCTACAAGCGTTGGTAGTGCGGGCCAAACGCACGCTCGGGCGGCAGCTCCTCGGACGGCCCCGTTCCCTTGAGCCTTGGTGTCCGGCATCCGACATTTTGGCCTGTGGTGATCCGTTGGGTGCTGTGTAAGCGCGTGACCCATCGCCACCAAGCATTTCGCTTCGTGGTCGCCCCACGTAAACTAAAACGCCTTTAATTGCATCCATAAACTCTCTAATTAATACCAAAAAACGCCCTAAATTCCGCCTTAATGTCATCCCAAATGCTCCCATTTGGAAATGATAAAACTCCCATTGAGGCCTGCAACATCTCCCAGTCAAATGGGGGTAAAGTGGGCATATTACGGTACTCCCGTAGTATGCCGAAGGAATGCCCACCTAAATGGGAGTTTTATCGTACGCCCATTCTATGGGAGCAAAAACATGTACAAATGGGAATGCGCTAGAGGACAAGCGAAAAACGCCCATCTGGGTGTTTTTCTGTTTAGTGTGAAGCCAAACCAAGTTAAGCAAAGGAAAGCAAAGTTAAATCTACGGAAGGGCCAACAGCTTCGCTGCTAGCCCGGTCTTCGCACCACTTAGTGTGAAGCTGCCACTAATTTTTTTTTCTTTGCTAGTCTGCGCAAATACACTCGTCTGCTCTATAGACGGCAAATACAAGATGTAATCCATCGTGACAGGGACAATGTCGCAACGTTTGCTGCTAGCTGTTAGCAATGTCATTGTTGTGTATACGATGGGTCTGTTGCACCGCTTTGAATGTCACCTTGATCAGCAATTTGCGACGTGTTCATCGCGGTAGAGGCTTTCGTAACCAGTGGTTCACTATATTGAACCCCATGAAAGTATTTTAACCCGGATTATTTAGTATAACCACGTTCTTACCTTGTTGACTACAACTTACTGGAACTGGCAGAGGCCTACTGCTATTGAGAAAATAGGTTTTTAAGTCAATTTAAATTGTCAGTTATCTTCATTGAACTCATTATAGGACTAAACGAGCCACCAGAAATAACTGGTGGCTCAATAACAACCTCGACTCTACGCTATAACTAAAGTGAAGATATCTGCGCCTGCAGTTGACTTCTGTCTGAAGACTGCAGATGATGCATTATACTATTGTTGTGTTCATTGAGGAAACAGAGAATACGCAGGTCGTACCCGGCACCTGACAACGGTAGCGCCAGTGCATGTGGTAGAAGAAAGTACAGAAGTATGGCGTACTTCCATTATATTTGTACTGGCCAGTGAACCTGACACCTAAACAAGTTCTAATGGGCTCAGTTTTCATGCGCCTCCCCATGCCAGCTGGAATGTACAGCTGTCACGGCGACATATGGCTTGTATACATTCCGTCTAAATGTAAAAGAGTGGCGTCATCCTACAGGGAACAGTCATGGGTAGGGGCTGAGTGTTCTGCTGAAGAATCATGAAGCATCCAACAACTACTTAGACCTATTGTGATCAGGTTCAGAATACCATTCAGTTGGAACATCCACAGCAGAATGCTAAACAAGTGTGCTATTGGACAGTTTAGTGATGTTGCTATCACTAAACAGTAGCTGCTCAGGGAAGCTCCTCGGTGTACTAATATTGACCATACAGTTAGAAATAAATGTAATAAAGGCGCAGTTTCGCCCGAAAGGCAAATCAGCGATTTCAATATCAAATTAGCAGAGAGTCATACGAAGTAAGGATAGTACTTTTGTTGGCCATATCAGCGCGTTAACATTCGCTTGCGAACTAAATTAACAAGCATGGTGTCGGCGCGCACAGCAAACATGAACGCATCACACTCGATGACCGCGGACACTCGCTGTCTAAACGCTGGCGTGAGGAAACGCGGCAGAAGCAGCGAGCGAAGTCGTGCGGTCTATCGCTTCAACGCTTACTGAGCGGCGAGAACACACAGCACGCAGAAAGCTATGCAATACGAGCCGCCGACGCATCTAAACTCTGACCCCAACGCAGATCGCTCTCAGATACACATACGCAGTTGTAGCCAGAGAAGAACGCCACCCCGCCCCCTCCCTCCCCTCCCCTCGGTGCCTCTCAACGTCAGGTGCCTCGCGCTCAGCGGAAGACGGCACGCTTCCTGCCCGCTTTCCTCGATTTCGCGCGGGCGAGAATAAGACGCGATCGTCGGCTCTCCTCCCATGTTCCACTCGCACACACAGCCTAGGGCGCGCGGCTACGGTGCTATCACCCTTGGACGTTTTACGAAACCTCACGACGACGACGACGACGGCAAAAATGCGCCTGGAGTGCCAATATAATTGCTATCGCAATAAATGATTCAACCATATTGACAGACATAGTTACGAACAGTATTTGTGCACATAGTGTTAGAGTTATCATGGAACTCATTTTTAAAGCTGCACCACCTACTGAAACTAAAAAGAACAATGATGAGCACAAACGAAAGAATCAATGAGGGAGCAGCTCTTTATATTCTTGATACCAGTTATGGTTTTAGATTCTTGCTCACAACAGATGAGCAACGTTGCCATTTTTGTCATGTCAACACATGCAGAGCGACCTTTTCTTTTTTGCATGGGCACCGCCATATTGAGTAGGCAATGGCGCCATCTATAGACATTCGTTATTGTGCGGCATAATGCGAGAAAGAATTAAAAGAAAATAAATTAAAACTACTCCTTCCCATGCAACTGAAAATATAACGAGAACTATCTATACACAGACGGCATGCTGAGTGTCGAAGAGCGCTTCATGTTGTATGGAAGCATACGCTCAGCGGCCGTTTCTGGTGCCTGTTTTCGCGCTGGCACGGTCTGTTTAGCATCAGGTGGAGCCTTCTCAATGAGAAGCGGTTCTGTGAGACGTACTGAAGCAATTTAAGTCGACATGGACGGCGTTTCTGTTGGCTTTGGGATGGGCGGAGCCGCCAGCACGATCTGTGCGCGTGTGTTTCATGCTTAAACCAGCCTCGGACATCTGTTGCGCATTTCTGAAAATGTGTTTCATGAATGTGACCCTACTGCCGCAAAGTCACTGGAATTCTAGCCTGCGGTTTAGCAGCAATGACTAGTTGCGAGACATAAGATGATCATAATAGCAACCGCACCGATCTGCTGCGGAATAAGTCGTTCCGTTTACTTTGACAACGTTTAAAAACGTTATCTATATATACACTGCGACGACTGCCTCGTTTGTTGGACGATATTTCTGCGCACGAATAAAATAGTTTTGGTTAGTACTAACAACATGCCGCACAGCGTAAATCACACTTTTCAAATGGTTGTGCGACGGGCTGCAAGCAGTGTAACCGTCTTTAGCAGTGGTAGATCCTGGGTTCTAGATATGTGTTAGCTTTATTCCGCATGGTCCAAGCATGCGGGATGACTGTGCGACTCTTACTGCCGCGTTGGCCGATACATATATTTTGGGGGGGATAGAATTGGGTCATAACCGTTTTTCATTTTCTTCGGTCGTGTTCATCGTCTATAGGAGGCACTCACCCGTTTTACGGAAATTGCGTCCTTAAAAATCACTTTCTGATTATTTTTATGCGGCCCCTGTGCATATTACTACTTGACAGGACCCAAAAAGGAATGCTGAAGCAAACAAAAATCTTATGTGTATCATGCTGGTTGAACAACCGCAGTGATTATTGTGTTGAACAACGCCATAGGCGTGATACAGGAAGCTAACCTATACATTATTTGTGATTTCAGCTTTACTAGGCTTCAAATGTGCGAAAACAATGCCGGCGACTGACAAAAAAAGTCGCACTTTCACCCGAAAGGCCAAGCATCGATTGCGATAGCGCATTAGTGGACAGCTATGCAGAGCAACGATAGTAGCTTTATCGGCCCTATTACCTTGTAAACATAGGCACACTAACTAAATTAACAAGCATGGCTGTCACGCCCGCATAAGCAAACATGAACGCACCTCACTTGATGTGCGCGGAAACTCGCCGTAAAAACGCTGAGGTCAGTCAGCGCAGCAGCAGCACTGAGCCAATTGAGCTTCGCGCCGGCGCTCGCATCAACGCGATCTTAGCAGCGAAAACACAGAGGAGGTCGGACTGTGCCCCCGTCTAGATGGCTTTCACGAAACAGCCGCGCGGGCGCGCGCCCACGGCGCCGCCCGCGTCGCGAGCACCCGCCTACTTCTATCCCACTTCTATCATCGACCACCCCGCATCCGCTGGCCTTAATCACTTAACATTAGAACAGATAGTTAGATCATATTTATAGGCATGTAGACACAGTAACAACGGCAAAATAATGGGTTATAAAAGAATTCGCTAATGTATCATCGGCTGTTTATAGACATATCGCGGCGTAGATAATGAGATCAGTAGAATGGGACTAGCATCGTAAGGGTTTCCAAACAGAAGGAAGCATAATGGGAGAATAAAAAATTCAAAACAGCCTATTCATGCCCCACCCATTTCCTTGGAAGTTTTCCATCACATAATTGACATAAACCGCAGGAGACAATAATGATGTAAAGCTAATCTCTCGGTTGCTAACCTGCAACGACGTCCACTCCAGTAACGAGCGTCTAAATTGAGGCAATTCAGTAATTTAGGCTGAGGTTCTCTACAAGAAATATGGAAAGTTACCTATCACGAAAGGGGTCAGGCAAGGAGACAATCTCTCCAATGCTGTTCACAATATGCTGAGAAGAAGTACTCAAGCCCTTAGACTAGGAAGGCTTAGGAGTGAGGAACAACACAACGTCGAATATCTCAGTAACCTTCGGCTTGCAGATGACATTGTCCAATTCAGCAATAATGGAGACGAATTACAACATTTGATTGAGGCCCGTAACCGAAAAAGTGTAAGAGTGGGGTTGAAGAGAAATATTCAGAAGCCAATAATAATGTTTAATAGCCTGGCATGGGAACAAGAATTCAGGATCGCCAGTCAGACTCTAGAGTCTGTAAAGGAGTACGTTTATCTAGGTCAAACTCACAGGGGACAATGATGATGAGAGCGAAATTTATAGAAGAATAAAATTGGGTTGGAGTGCATACGGCAGGCCTTACCAAATACTGACAGGCAGCTTACTACTGTCATTGAAAAGAAAAGTGTGCAATCATTGCATTCTACCGGTGCTAACATATGGGGCAGCAGCTTGGAGGCTAACAAAGAAGCTCGAGAACAAGTTAAGGACCGCACAAAGAGCGATGGAACGAAAAATGTTAGGCCTAACATTAAGAGATAGGAAGAGAGTGGTCTGGATCAGAGAGCAAACGGCGATAGCCGATATTCTAGTTGACATTAAGAGGGGAAAGTGGAGCTGGGCAGGCCCTGTAATGCGTAGGGTGGATAACTAGTGGACCATTAGAGTTACAGAATGGATACCAAGAGAAGGGTAACGCATTCGAGGACGGCAGAAAATTAGATGGGGTGATGAAGTTAGGAAATTTGCAGGCACAAATTAAAATCAGCTAGCGCAAGATTGGGGTAATTGGAGATCGCAGGGAGAGGCCTTCGTCCTGCAGTGGACATAAATATAGGCTGATGATGATGATGATGATGATGATGATGATGAATCTAATCATTGTATCGGGCAAAGCTACTTAGGTTAAAGGGGCCTTACCAGGCCACATTGAACATTTTGGGTGTCAAGTGGAACTCCGTCTAGTGAGCATTCTAGCACAATGTAATTTCGAATTGATTCAGTTATGGACGACATAAAATAAACTGAATTGTCGTCGTACTATGCTGCAGGAGACGAGCGCGACAGTGAGGAAGACGTTCTTCGCCTTTGCTCCGAATAGCATCCGCAAGCGGCGTATGTTCCCAGCAGGTAGCACCATTCTTTCACCTAGCCGCCGTCCTCTCTTCATCTATGCACTCGCCCGTCATTGCCCGTGCGTGAATGGCTTAGCGCGGTCACGTGCCATTTACGCACTACCCGACTAATCATTAATGCCCAAAATGCTCCTACGTTTTTGTTTCACATAGCATGGTTTGCGCCAGCATACTCAAGAATAAAGAATCACTGCACGGAATAAAATATAAAAACGGGGGTTGATAAAAGTAATCTACGTGGTATGACAATTGGAAATCTACTTTGTAGCGCGCTTGTTGAGAGGTTGGAGCCTTTTGAGGGAACTGGTTGCACTCCATGTAAGAAGATGATAAGATGGACTGGAGCGGGAAAGGAGAATAGTGCAAACTTAATTGAAACTTTTTCACCTAGGGGCCTGTTCATACCGGAGACGAAGGACCGCTTCACGCTCACGTGACAAGCCCTGCTGCGTTATATTTCTTCTATTCCATTTCCTTTCTTTTTTTTCTTTTTTGCTGCGCGGCGCGCTTGCAGTAGTGGCATTAGCCAAGCTCACTTATTATGGTGGGTGTTGTAGGCTGTGTGACAGGCGTAGAGGCATTTTTGTGTGTGAGCTTAACTCTATTGCTCGAAACGCTGCTACCTTCGCGAGGGAGGGCTAGTGGCCTTCTGATTAGAATTTCAACCCTATTCAACCCACGCCACCGTTTATTACCTTAAAGAGGCAATTTCCCCATTCAATATTTGCAAAGGCCAAGCCTGGTGAGAAGCTCCTCTAAGTCTACCACAAAGGGACTCTGTCAAGAGAGTTGATTTGAAGCTAATACCTGCCTGTGAGCGGGTTGTTGTAACAGGGAAGGCCAAATAAGGCGTTACTACGCATAACCAACGCCAGAAAACAAAGGACTGTTCATAAGATATTGAGGAAAGTGGGAAATGCGCACCAGATAGTGCAACGGAAATTGTTCTTCCACAATGAAATTAAGGTCTTTCCTCCTGGGACAGTAGATAAACATTGACAGATATTTGGGAAAGGCCTTACATGTGTCAATAAAACTTTCAATATTAACATTTTGACAATATCTAAAGAGCACGCTTGAGTACAAATAAAAAAAATATTACGGCAGAAACCATCTCATGATCACTATCGACGGTAATGCGATTCGCATTCGAGCTTTGCATCGGAACACCGCAGGGATTAAGTCACGTGCATTTAAAATTTGTAGCGATCATTTTGAGGCTTCCTTGCTTCGGCTCTATGTGAACGTGTTTTCCTGTTGATGAAAATCGTCTCAAGCAATGGGCCGCCGCGGTAAAACGCGAAAGTTGGATTATGATACCAGATCATCCATTATGCGCAATACATTTCGTAACCGTTAAGCTTCTCCTTTATTTTGATTGGCGTGCATTAGCCGAGCTTAGGATCGTTACGATCTTAGGATCATATACGATCTTAGGATCGTTATTAGCGTGCCATTATAATTGCTTGCCGCACTGTGGGAAAGCTAGATTAGGATTAGCCTTGAATGTAGGTCGAGCGAGCAGATGCCCCACAAAACACGTCACATTCGAATTTGTTTTCATCTCAAAGAATTCAGCCCCCAGCAGTGTAAATATCCTATCACACGTTCACATACGTATATAGGCAGCAGGGTCACAGTAGCGTTTATTGCAGTGTGGAAGTCATAAACGCGCCTAAACGTGTCAGTTAAATTTCGAGCGCGAAACAAAATGTACAGTGTTAGTACAGAGTTGGAGCGATCGGACGGCCGCGTACAACAGCTAGCTCACATAGCGCGGGCCTACACAGGCGGCGTCGCCGTAGAGTAGGCACCTCGCCGGTCCCATCACCGAGGCGATCGCTTCTATCACCGCTCACGGCGACGTAGAAATCGGCTACAGCTTGTTCTTAACATGAAATAGCGCTTAATAGATAAAATATCTCGAATTTGCGCGTGTTTCGTAAAGCAGCGTCTCGTACTAAACCACTGGCGCGAACGGCATTTCGTCTCGCAGACGGGAACCAAGCATCGGCCATCTCAACGAGGCGGCTCGGCTGGCTTGCAAGTACTACGTTTCGTTTGCTATTCGCACCAACGACACCAACAAAACCAATTCATTTAAGCCCACGTTAATCGTGTTGTCAAAAATAAGCGCACAATGATGAGCAGCAGGCCAGGTCGCAAGCGCTGTCGGCCGTCACTGCGGCGGTCAACGAGCTAGGCCTAGCGTCTCGTTCGGCCGTATCCCGATGGGGGCGAGATGTATACGCGAGATACACTGGTATCGCCCGGCATTGTTATGTCAATCCCCTGCCAACGATGCCCATGAGCGTAACAGGTTGACGACGACTGTATGGCGACGCAGAAGTGACAATAATGACAATGAGGAAGCTGGAATGACGTCAGTGCAACAACAAAGGCGGTATGACCATATCGACATGATGCCAACAAAGTGGCACTTCTGCAATCAGGACAATAATGGTGTAACGTCAGCAGCGCAACAACGGCGACATAAGAACAAAGAGATTGAAACGAGCATAGGATGAAAATAAAATGACGAAGGAATAATACCGAAGATTGAGCAGCCAAAAATGGCATGACAATGGATGCATTACGGCGACTGCTTGATGACGATTCAATGACGCCGATAGCATCACAGCAGGCGGCATAATCACGCTTGAATGCCGATAGTACAATTATAGCAGAATGGTAGAGAAGGAATGACGTCGACTGAATGAAAGAATCAGTTTGACGACGTTGGCATAATGCGAATAGAATGACGTTTCTGCAGTGATATCCATAGAAAAACGATAACGTGACAACGACGGCGTGACGACTACGGCATAACGATCGACAGTGTGATAACGAGGGCGTGGCAACGAGAACAGGAGATGAGTCGAATGACGAAGGTATTACAAGACAACCATGGAATGGCCACAACGCCATCATAATGACTGTATAGCAAAGAATAGTTGATGACAACGGTATGAGGACGATGACACGACAACGGCATGACGATAGTGCGATGACTACGAATGTATGACAACGATGGCACGACGAGCATTATGTCACGAAAACTGTGTGATGTGGGTAGCGTTACGATGATGTTGTATTGGTGACAACATGCCGAGAGTCGGATGACCGAGATGAACTAACAGCGATAGGATGAACGTGATAGCATCACAGCGACGGTACCAAAATGAATTCCTGACGACTGTACGGTTACTGTTGCGGCCATGAACGCACGTCGACGGCGGTAGGACACGTCATATAAGACAGCGACATTCTAATGACGAAACAACCGTTGCCATGGTATGGCAACGGCGCTACAGTCATGATTGAATGGCGACAGCGTAATTACCCTAGAGCGACGGAGAAAGAATGATGTCGATGCAACGATGAACGCAGTATGACGACAACAGCATCACGACAATAGTAAGACGTTTCTGAAGTGATGACGATAGAGAACACCAGAGCTTGACAACACCAGCATCGCGAAAATTGTACGACGACGACTGTGTGACGCCGATATTACGACAACGGTGAGTGGACAACTGGATGACAACTAGCGTATGTCAACGATCACCTGAAACCACTAGTGTATTACGAACTCTGACCACAATGACAGGACTACAATGGCACGGCGAGTCGTATGACGGAGCTGTAGTAACGGCGATAGAACGACCACGACGGCATCACGACACGGTGTGTCATGTATGACGACAATGGCTTCACGACGAAGGCATGATGAATGATGCAAAGTTGGAATGGCAGCGATGCAATCACCAGGATGGAACCACGGCCATGAGCACATACCTAGTGGCTCAGGGTGGTGGGCAACTTGGGTCTGCGCAAGAGGCTGGATAGATGGATGGATAAAGAGATAGATCGATAAATGCACAGTAAGGCTCAAAACATCTGAAGTACACAAAGAATGCTAATCGCCTTAAAGCAATAGGAATAAGAGACCTTGTAGGTGTTGCAATAAAAGGTGACAGAGGACAGAATACTCCAGCGTTTATTGGTCAATGTTTGCTTTTTTTCTATTATATTGTATTAGTTAGGGCTGCACGATTCTTGGACACTTCCCAAGAATGGGTATGGGCCATTCATTTATAAGCAGCTATATTTGCATGTTCCAAACACAACAAAAAGTGCAGACATTTTGGATACCACACTACAGAAACTGTCGTTACATGTGCGCGTTCAATGTCATGATAAGTCAATGTTCAGCCTACACGTAGAGTTATGGGATATACAAGCACTGTTCGAGACTAGATATGCATGGCCATGTAGGCAAGCTACGCACTTATGTGCTAGTATGTTCACTTGTATAGTAAATTGCAAGTCGCAGCATGACAACAGACACTTGTGCCAGCCTCGCCTCGCAACGTAGAGAGAGTGGGCCTTGAGCTGAATAAAATCAAAATCGGCCAACTTACGACAGTTCTCCGAAAACGAAGTCCGGATGGTTGGTTGTTTCAATTTCCTCTGTGAGTGGCTCATACCCACTCCGTGGGAGTGGCAAATAATCGGATGGGTCAACAAAATATTTTGTCTAATCTAAAAATAAACACTAATAATAAAATTTGCATAACCCAAAGTTTTATATAAAATACGGGAAATATCTATGCATTTAGCAAAAAATAGCTCTGATTCAGCAAAAAGCTTCACGCAGACTGCATCGACATCCCTTTCATAATGTCCTGAAAGGGGGCAGTCAAGGCTGTCATTGGGACGCAAGATGCCATCGAATTCACCAAAATAGTCCTATTTTTTTCTTTATTATGAGAAACGGGCGTTTGATACGAAGTGATCAATCATCACATCATCACCCCAAAATGAGCACGCGGTGGACGAGGGTGCCATGCAGATGATAGCTTAACTGGTGGCACCTGGCGGCGCGTCTTTATTCTTCTTCCTTACGCTTTTCGAGATGAAAATGAAATTTACGCATCCGCAGAAAGGGAAATTGAATCATTTAATGCTAAATTACGGTGTTATTTTCTTTATTAGGCTCTTCAGTTTCATTTGTTGCTTTAGGCATGCGGCAGCTCAAAGATTTTTAAGACTAGTGCTCCAAGAAAGACAAGCCATCACTCAGGCTGCTGAAAAAGATATGGCAGAACCAATCTCTCGATGACTGCCGACGGTCATGGGATTCAAAATCAAGCATTGCGGTGAAAGACTGTATCGCTGAAGTCACGTTTATTTAAAAACTGTCGAGATGATTTGAAGACTTCGGTCACTTCGGCTATATGCGAAATACCCTGGTATCGCCGCACATTGTTATACCCTGGTATTGCCGACAAGGTAGCCCATGAGCATGACGGCATGAAGACCACTGCATGGCGGATACGAAGTGAAAACGTGATAATGACGAAGCAGGAATGACGTAGATGGAACGAGAAAGGCGGTATGAAGACATCGGCATGATGACAATAACGTGGAGATTCTGAAATTAGGACGATAAAGGTATAATGTCAACAGGAGAAAAACAACGACATCAGAACTTAGTGATGCGGACGAGTGTATGACGAACAATTGGATGACGTAGTTAGAATAACGCCGACGGCGCGGGCGAAATGGCATGACGATCACGGCATGACAATGGATGCATGACCGCGACTATTTGAGTACGTTATCATAACAATGACGGCATAATCACGCTTAAATGGCGATAGCAGAATTAGACTACAATGCCGGAGAAGGAATGATGCCAATTAAATGACAGAGTCACTTTGATGAGGATGGCATGACTACAATAGAATGACGTTTCTTAAGTCATAACCAAGAAAAACGATAGCTTGACAACGACGGCATGACAATGGCATACCGATGGACAGTGGGACAACGAGGGGCGTGGCAATGACAACATGAGGAGAGTGGAATGAGGAAGTTAATCCAAGTCGACCATGAAATGACCACGGCGGCATTGCATTGACTGTATAGCAAATAACAGTTAAAGACGATGGCATTATTACAATCGCGAAATAATTCAGTAGGTGTTTTTTCAGTTTACATGGTACTTGACCAAAATCCTCCCGAGCGCACTTTGTTCAAATATTTTTGCGTAGTAATAGACTGTCACCTAGACTGCAAAAACCACATTGATGCGCTATGTGACAGCGTTTCAGGGCGATGTTATCGCTTAGTACAAGCCCGAAATTACCTTGAAAGCAAAACTCTCCGTACCCTATATTTCGTATTTATTTAGTGTCATTTACCATATTGTGCTGAATCATGGGCGTGGACGTATTACAGCACATACCTTGAGCCGGTACGCAAAAATCAGAGAACGGGTATAAGAATAAATACTAACTGTGACATATTTATTCGCGGAAAAACGTACTTCGAAAATGTTCAGCGACGATTACGACCCTCTCTAATGGGAAATTTGAGAGCAGCTCCATACGTGTTTTTAATTTCCCGATATGTTGGCTGGCGAGGACAATCTGTCTCTTGCGGCACGTTACAAATGGACGGAAGTTCGGCGCGACTGCCTCGCTCAATCTGGAGATCGCGAGGCAGCGCGTGGGTGACGCGGGAGCAGGATTCCCAGCAACCACCACAGGCACTTGCCAGATGGCGCGCGCTACTCTGGCGCCATCTCGTACACATCATCGCCGCACTACGCTTTTCTTTTCACGCTTTCGCCGTAACACCTTCTCCGCTTTCCTCATAGCGTCTGTGCTCCCCTGCGGCGCTCCGTGTTCGCTCTTTCGTCATTCGCTGTGCTCGTTCGCTCGGTTACAGGAATGCCGCAGGAATGGGCGCCTAGGAGCTGCGCTCTGAAGTATGCAGATAGTGTCATGTGATCTAGTACCGTCAAATAAAAACTGTTCGAGTTGCTAACAGTATAGCGATACATCTCGTGTCTCAAAATGTAGCCTCCTATAACTTTAACGTACCACCAAATCGCAACTTATATGGAGAACTACAAATACGAGTTACTGGTGCTAAAGTATGGAACTCTTTGCCACGAGTACTAAAAGAAGCCCGTAAATTCAACATCACAGAGAAAAAATATTTCTTATCGTTAATTCTGTTATCATGACATTGTCTTCACGTCTTCTGTCTCCGTATAAACAGCTAGATATATGTGCGATTTTTTGCATTTCGCCGAGTGAAGATTTCTATTATCTGATGACCGAACCAGAATCTCAAACTACCCTGTTCATGCACCTTTCATACAATATGCATTAGTGTTCAAGGTACTAAAGTTCAGTGTGTTTTCTTATGTCTACCTTCATTTCTGTTCTTTTTTTTCTTTATGCAAGACAAAACTTGTGAGCTTTGTCTATTGTTGTCACGATATCAATGCGAGTATGAAACCTATACCTGCGTGCTCTATTGAACTTTATTATTGGACCCATTACTAGCCTTTGGCTACGTGTACAAACAGTTCATGGAATTTCACTGTACGCGTTCTGTCAAAATTAAATTGAATTGAACCGAATGACGACGATGGTACGAAAGCGGCATGACGGCAATACGACGGCGACGATCGCATGACGAGTATTGTACCATGGAAACTGTATAATGAAGGTGTATTGATATCGGCGTGGCGTGAGTCGGATTACGAAGCTGAATTAATGGTGATATAAAATATGGCCCTGATACCATCACGGCGATGGTATTCCAATCAATGCCTGAGGATTGTACGACTTCAGTTGCGGCCATAACGGCATGAAGACGACGGTAGGACACGTCATTCATGACAGCGACTTTCTAACGTCGAAACAATGGTAACAACAATATCGCAATTGCGCTAGAATGTTAAATGCGTGACGACAGCGTAATTACACTAGAACGACGGGCAAAAAAATTAGCAGTGGATTAGCTCGGCTATGCCAGGATATACGTAGCGTTCGGCCACATCGTTGAAAACCGGGAGACCTGGTGGCATGGGCGGGTAACGATGCCCATTGGCAACGCTAAAGAGTGGAATCTTCTGCTTAACGAGAAAGTTCTGGCACGTTGTACAAACCCGCACCACGGTTTCACCCCACTCAGGTGGCGCCGCTAATCTCAACGTCTCACGTAAGGCACTACTCACCGGCGTCATGTCTTTCATGCGCCACAGTCTTTCACACACGTCGCACACATATCCAAACGGATTGTTTACGAAGTCCGTCTCGAAGTTCCGAGTCACACTGGCACTTTCGCTAAGTTTCACCGTATAGTCAGCCAATCGGCGAGCCTTGACGTCATCGACGGCGTTTTGTTGTACTGCTGCGGAGAAGGTCGGGCACATCGCTCAGCCTCCTGGCGGCACCGCTTTGCTAGACGTTTCTCCCATTGCTCCGGTGCCTCCGCAAAATGTTTAGCCTTCTTCTGTTCGTTCTTCCTACGCTCAACCGCTATTTTCCAGGCAACTACTTCGGGATCCGATGAGTTAAGCTTCTCCGCTCTTCTGCGCCGCTGAGCAGCAGTTTCGCTCACCTTCCCCCACGGCTGTACCACAGTCGGCAAACGCCCCGCTATATATATATACTTCCACTGATACCTCTGGGCATGCGCACAGAATGAAAGGCGCTATCAAGCGGCTCCGGCGCAGCGTCAGACTTGGCTACTGTGCAACGGAGGCGCACAGCCGGCGCCAGTGACGCGGCTATGAGTGACGCGGCTATGACGCAGAGTGACGTGGCTATGACGTCACTCTAGAATGCGCAGACGGGCGAGGCGCGCCAGCTGCGCGCCGTGTGACGTCACTGCTCCTTGCGCATGCGCAGAGCCATGAGAAACCGCTCAACCTCGGCCAGCGTAGCTCCCGCTACAAAAACGATGTAAATAGAACGAATAAAGCAGCATCGCGGCAAGAGTAAGACGTTTTTGAAGTGATGACGATGGAAAAACGAGAGCTTGACAACACCGGTGTGATGAGAAAAGTACGATGACGCCTGTGTGATGACAATCGTTAGACAACGATATGCGGGCAATTGGGTGGCAACGAGTGTTATACGATGATGACATGACGACTACTATATCACGAACATTGACTACGATAACAGGACGACGATGGCAAGGGCAGTCGTAGGACGACGCTGGAGTGACGGCATCACGAGCAGGGCGTGTCAACGAATGCCCTACGAGTGTATAAGGACAATGGCTACACAACGAAGAGAGGGCGAGAGTATGATGGCAAGTTGAGATGACAACGATCCAATGACCACAATGGCGCCGAGACCATGACCTGGGCTTCTCGTCGACGCTCGAGTAGCCCAGGGTAGAGGACAACTTTGGTCTTCGTAAGAGGCTGGATATATAGATAATTATCATGTTGTAATGACAGTGAAGGACACAGTAGGACACAATTGCTGCGCTACAGTACGCACTTCGAAATCATTAGTACCCGAACAGGTTGCAATCGCGCTGGCTGTACTCGATGGTCACAGAGAGGTAAAATATAGCGATTATAAGGCGGCCATTAAGGCCTACCAAACCGGGATGGTCTCCCCTCAGGCCTTTCGCATTCTCCAAAGCTTGAAAAGTATCTCTCCGCATTCTCTCATTTGGTTTCCCGCTCACTTGGGGTCGACTGAGGGCTCTCCCTCTAACCCTAACGAGAGTGCGCACGAGGCCGCGCGAGGACTCACTGACCGCGCCGCCTCCGCAGTCCCCCTACCCCGCGGGGAACCATTGATGACGTACAATGAGATCACCAAGCATTATTATCTGTCAAGACGGGTATTCCCCCTCCCGCACCCTGCCTTATGCAGGGCGCGGGCGGTGACCCTTCGACTTTTACAAGCTCGTGCGTATCCTAACCTTGCGGTTATTCACGCTATATACCCTGAAAGGTATCCCAGTGCGGACTGCCCTGCCTGTGGACTAACGGCAACATTGAACCATGTGTTGTGGGAGTGTGACGCCATCGGCTCCGCCTTCAGCGAGGATAGGTGGGCTGCGCTTTTGGGCAGCCCCGAACTCAACGGCCAAACCCTGGCCGTCCAGAGTGCCCGCGATCGGGCCGTCAAGCTCGGCTTGCCGGTCCTACGTGGCATTAGCCGGGTGGCGCGGGGTGTCCCCTGCGTCTTCTCTGGACTTCAATAAAGTCATTTCACTCACTCACAGTAGGAAAACTTTGGATTACGAAAGTAACCTTATATTCGCCAACCAGTGGCCACAAGAAATGTCGCAGTTTCGCCCGAAAGGCGAAGCATCAATTGCGATAGCACATTAGTAGAGAGCTATACAGAGTAGGGATAGTAGTTTTATCGGCTGCATGAACTTGGACACATTCGCGTACTAATTGAATTAACAAACGTGGTGTCAGCGCGCACAAGCAAATATGGATAGATCACACGCGATGACCGCAGACAACCACTGTCAAAACGCCGGGGTGAGCAAACGCGGCCGCCGCAGCGAGCGACGCTTCGTGCGGTCTATCGCTTCAACGGAAACTGAACAGCCGAAAGCACAGCGCTTACAAAGGTCAGAGCCGTGTGGAGATCGCTTTGAAGATACGGTGCCTGCGACAGCCAGCACCGGCGCAAAGTACAAGTGCGCTTTGTTGGCAGAATAGAAGCCGCCCCCCCCCCCCCCCTCATTCCTGCGCTACTTTCCTCCTTTCGAGTGGGAGATTGAGTCGCCAGTTCCCCTTGCGATCGGTTTCAGGATACGCATTTTGTGTCGCAGCACACCGTCGCCCCCCCCCCCCCTTCCTCCCTGCCCTCCCGTACCCCCACGGCTTTCGCACAACGGAAGAAGGCGCGTTTGCTCTCCGCCGTTAGTTCGCGTCCCACGCGCGCTTTCACTCGCAGATACGGCGTGCGGCGACGATTTTATCGTCCTTGGACTTTATACGAAACCTCACGACGATGACGACGGTGACGGCGATGGTGATGGCGACGCCGACGGCAGAAATGCGCTTGACGTGTCCATATAATTGCTTTCGCAATAAAACAAATGACACTTGAAGCACAACGATAGCTGCGAGCACCGTCGGCGATTGTCGAAATCGTATCTGCGGGTCATGCGTGTAGGGTTTTATACATGAGTCTGCGAAGGTTCCTGCCTAATCGCTGGGTCCTGCGTGCCTTCGAAAAAACGTTTCGCATAGCGTATACAATCAGATTACGCCATGTATGATGGAAACAGTCACAACAGATAAAATCGAGAAGCCTTCCAGTAAGTTCCATATAATGCAGGTGCATCTTGCACTCAGCGATGACATTAGCATGTTAGCGGAGTAAATGCAGTCCCCTAGAAAAGGCTAGATAAGTACACGTGTCAATACTCCCCTCTTAAAGAACTGAGGGAACGCCGACATTATTAGCGGCACTGTAGACGAAGAAGACGAGGGAGGCCCCAGCAGTGGCGCGAGGAACGCGCGAACTGCGGCTGAACGCCTTGGGCGAGGCCGGCCGAGACTGGAGCCTGCTGGCGTGGACTGCGGTATCGAGCCGTTTTCCACAAAACATAGCCCCGATGCTACAATCACAGTGCAAAAAAAAAAAAAACAAGCTAAAGCACTGTTGATAAGGAAACAAGACGCAAGGTCCTAGAGTTAGTGCTAGAGGGGCTTAGGGCGGCCAACATGGACTATATTTCAGTTCGTGAGCTGTGCCACTGTGATTACGAAAGGCCGTCTGGCGCGAATGTAGGCCGGTACGGCAATACGTTGGATGATCTTGTGCAGTCCGAAGTAAGGCCGTAAACGTTTCAGCGTCCTCGTCAGCGTCCCGGAGTCGAAACAAAACACGGTCACCGGAATGGTATTCCACGTAGTGTCATCGAAGGTTGTAGTGCTGGCTGTTCGTCGTTTGCTGGTTCTTGATGCACAGGCGGGCGAGTTGTCGTGCTTGTTCGGCGCGCTGCCGATCAGCAGCGACGTGGAGCTTCTTTTCTTCGGTGACATGCGGCAGCGTGGAGTCTAGAGTCACTTAATTCTTTCCGTCAACAAGCTTCAACGGCGTGGTCTGCGTTTCTTGCACGGCCGTGTTATAAGCGAAGGTTACGTAGGGATGGACGGCATCCCTTGTCTTCTGTCGGGCGTCGACGCACATCGCTACCATGTAGGGGAGCGGCTTGTTGTGGTGATCCGTTAGACCATTCGTGTGCATCTGGTAGGTGGTTGTACTCTGGTGACTTGTCGGGCTATATTACAGAATAGCTTCAGTAATCTCAGCTGTAAAAGCCGTTCTTCTTTCGGTAATGAGCACCTCTGGAGCACCATGTTGCAACAGGATGTTCTCGACGAAAAACTTAGCTACCTGTGGTGCAGCGCTACCTTTGGGCAGGGCTTTCATATCGGCATAGCGGGTAAGGTAGTCGGTGGCAACGGTTACCCACTTGTGTCCGGATGCTGACATCTAGACGTCCATCTCGATCTGCTGAAACAGTCGGCTAGAAGGTTCGATCGCTGTAGGAGCCGTGCTGGTCTTGGCGGTGGTACCTTGCTTCGTTGGCAGTCTTCGCACGTTTTGACGTAAAGGGTGAAGTCGGCGTTCAGGCGTGGCCAGTAATACTTCTCCTGAATCCTCGCACAATCCACGGCTCCACTCAATTAGTTGCTCTGTTTCAGGCTTGTTGAGCCAACATTTATAGACAAAAGAGTATCTATAAACGTTGCGTTGAGCGACCGAAGCCATTTCCCGAAACAAACCGCGATATTACTCTCGGCGCAATTTCGACGGAAAATCGCAGCGATCGCTGCGGCGTTGCGACGCTGCGATCAACCGCTTCGCAGCCGAAAATCCCTGAGTCGGCACCGCGACTGCTATTTTAGTTGCATACGACGGAAATCGCATCATGTGCAACGGCCTTAAGTACGAAGTTGCGCGCAGAGCGCGCGGCAAAGCGACGTCAGCTAGGGGAAAGTCTAGGTGGCGTTGAGCGAAGCCGGGAAGGAGAAAAGAGGCAAAGCGTCGCGGAAGAGAAGGGTAGTCTGAGGCGCGCTGGATTGACCTCCACTGGCAGTTGCTACCGTTGCGGTGTGCGGACAGTAGTCCGCAAGGCTTCATAACTCAGCGTCTGCTTGTTACTTCTGTTGCTTCAATACTAGTAATTCTTGTTAATAAAATAATGTTTCTGTTTATGTTTTAATTACTGTGATAACACTTGTTTGGGTGGCCTAATAATGTGAAAAGTTATTCTACCAAATTAATGCATGTTCCTTTAGGAGTCACAAGCATTGCAGGAAACCACTTTTTTATAAAATTTGTTCAGTATCTCATATGTTCTGAATGCTGAAACATTCATACCTGTGTGAATGTAAGCCAAAGTGATTTTGCCTATTTGTTATCTTATTGCAAGAGTGGAAATAAATTGATGGCTTTTCTGTACATCTTCAGGTGCCCCGCAAGGTCTCACTCTAGCAACACATACCAGTCGTTTTCTGCCAGCAAAGTGGATGTATCAAAGCGCCATAAGAAGGTCCAATAAACAACGCTTGGGAGATGTATGACATGCCCTTGCTTAAAATCGGAAGATTTCACTATTAATGAAAGCTTGAATGGGTGTGCAGAACTTGCGTAAACTACACTGTTTTAGTTACAATTGGAAGCTATTACTTCACCTGGTAATTTTTTTCATCTCAGAATTACTCTTTGCTGTAGATTTGGGAACAAACTATAAAAGCAACACAAAACTGTGATAAGATCAGTACAAGTTATCGCGCATGTAGTTAGTACACATACTACAGTGGTATTTGATTTATTATAGTAAATATTAAAATGAGGTGAATAGTAAATATAAATTAAAATTTCTCATACGTTCTCGTTCAGTTTTTTCAATAGGGATGTGAGGCCCAGAAGAAACTTGTGGAATTCGGCAGAGGCTTGAATACTAAATTACAATTAGGCTAAAAAACACTGTTTCCGGAAGGAATGTGCTACATATTCGACACCAACGAAAATTATGTTATCGAAGTTAATACTGACAGACAAACGAGCAATGTTGTCGCCAAGTCCCCAAAAGCAACCCGTTCTAGACATGCCTATGCGGGAAATAAGTAGGCACACGCGAGGGTTGCAGGCCCTTTGTCAACAGCACCGTCATATTTACTAACACTCGGAGCGTTTTTCTGAAAAATGGTAGTTTGAACAATTTAATGAACCATACTGTATCTGACATTGTTGTACTAACGGAAACCGGGATCGCTGACAAAATAGAGACAGGCGAGCTGTTTCAGGGCAGCAGGAAATTTACCTTGAATCGCCCAGACCGTGCTGATAGGACATGCGTTGGGGCCTCATTTGCTAATAACTCTAGTTTTTAATCGTTCGTTGGAAGTGTGGATGCTAATTGGGAATCACTCCGGTGCTACCTATCTATTGGTTTTAAAAAATAGTTATAGGCGCCTCTTATCGTCCGCCTAATTGGGATTGTTATACTGCCGAAAAAAATTCTTGACACCCATAGTTCAATTTCCAGGTTCACCCACGTTTTTTTAAGAGGCTTTGATTTCTCTACTATCGGCCAGTCGCGTTCCTGTCCCTTTTCTAATCCGGCATCTGCAGAAGCTACAGAATTTCTTAACGTTTGCTCAGATTTTAACCTTCCACCGCTAGTTGTCAAACCAACACGTGTCACATGTGCCTTGCTTGACTTGGTTCTGGCCACATCCTGATAATGATTCACTAGTGACCCACGTGCCTAGCCTAAGCGACCATGACATCTTACACTTTACTGTTTCAATCCCCACTACAAATGTACAGAAACACACGGAATATATAAGGGACTACAAAAAGGCTAGCTTGAAAGCTATTACTTTTGAGCTTTCAGCTGTGTTTGACGGCTTCTTTATGACACATGTAGAATTATCAGTTCACGAAACATGTTTGTCTTTGAAAACTACAGTTATGCGTCTCAACAGAAAATATATTCCTCTTAGAGTAACAATTCAATCTTCTAACGCCCCTTGGTACAGAAACCATCTGAAACATTTTTCCAACCAAAGCGCAGATATTCTGTTTCACCAAAAGATCGCTAACACCGACAAATGTTTAGCATAACCACCCGCTGCCAAAGCTTATAGAAGCGCTCTAAACCCGTCTATGTTTATCATCTTCAACTCTACCCTACCGTCATTGATAAGAATTAACCTAAAACGCTTCTGGGAACAATAAGAAGAGACAGAGAGAAAGAAAGGGAAAGAAAGACAAGGTGGTTACCCAGTGCAAATACCGGCTTGCTTCCCTGTACTGGGGAAAGGGGTAAAGGGAAATAAAGGTGATAGAAGAAACAAATAAAGAAAAATTGAAGTAAGAAAGTTCGCGCAATAACGCGACCCTACGCGCTACAACGTTCAAAGCGGGTCGCACAATTCACAAGCCCTTAAGAACTTCAGCAGAGCCCTTAAGGCCTTGAGTGCTGAAGCCCATCTAGACATGTGTCCTGAAACTTTTTCCTCTGTGAGGGGGAATTGTCCAGTTTTTCAAGCGCAGTCGCGAGAACTTTTCTTGCCACATTGTAGCGGGGACAGTCACAAACGAGGCGCTTGATTGTCTCCTCGCAGTCACAGTTGTCGCAAGCAGGGCTGTCAACCATTTAAATGCGGAAGGAATGGGCATTCGTGAATGCCACGCCGAGCCACAGGTGGCACAGAAGTGTTGCTTCCGCTCGTGGTAACCCTGGTGGAATACTGAGTTGCAGACGTGGATCCAATCTGTGGAGGCGTGCGTTGTTGAAATCACTGGTGTTCCACATAGTTTGCGTAAGTTCGCGTGCGAGGGAACGAAGTTTTGTGGCTGCGTCTGTTCTCGACAGTGCTATTGATACAATAGGGGCACCATCGTGGGCCGATCGGGCAGCGTCATCCGCACTGTGATTTCCCGAAATTCCGCAGTGATCCGGTATCCGCTGGTAGATGATGTGCCCCTTGTCGGTTGCGTGATAGTGAAGTAGTCTGATGTCTGCGACTAATTGTGGGTTAGGTCCGTGGTTGAATGGGGACAGCTGGCACTGGAGAGCTGCCTTTGAGTCAGAAAAGATGGACCATGACTGTGATGATTTGGGACCAATAAATTCTAGAGCAGCACGGACAGCTGCGAGTTCTGCAGCCGTCGATGATTTAATGTGAGACGTCTTGAATTGGGTGGTGACAGATTTCACGGGAATTACCACTGCTCCAGCTGAAATTTAGGAGGAGACAGAGTCATCCGTGTAAACGTGGGTGCGTTCTCTGTGCTTTTCATGCATGAATGAAGACGCGGTTTGTTTGAGGGCGAATGACGACGTCTCCGTTTACCAAATAAATAAATAAATAAATAAATAAATAAATAAATAAATAAATAAATAAATAACTAAATAAATTAATAAATAAATAAATAAATGTACCAAAGACAATACTATAATCCTCGTAAACGATTCAGTAGATCAAGTTGCGAATTCTCTTTGCGCTACCCGGCTGACCCGCACGTTTGTCCAATCCTTCTACACATCAAATATCAGTGACTATCCCGCTTTTTCATCCGTAAACTTTCTCGCCATGGATCCCATTCCGCTCTACCCATCAGGTATCTTGAGCCAGGATTTCCAAAATAAAGTGCTCATTATCCTGTCGCATTGACGGTATTATTCCAAGTTTCTCCAAAGCATTGCAGAATACAGCTACACCGTACTTACAGTTTTATTTTTACTAGATCGCTTAACGACAGTGCCCTACACATTGACCGGAATACTTGTTAGGTAATCCCGCTTGTAAAATGGGGGAACTCATATAACCCATTGGAAACAGACATACTTCAATAACCTCGATATTTGTAAAACCTTTATTGCGATGGCATTTATAAGGACACTCCCGGTGCATTTTTCCGTCGCCATCAGCGTCGCCATTATTTTCCGTATGATGTCTAGTGTAAGAGCACCGTCACCTAGCGCCGCATGCTTTATGTGCGCGTGAAAGCGTGTGAGAGGAGCCTATGATCCCGGCTCAACCTCGCACGCGCAAGGGAGAAAAGTGGGGAGGAAGCGCGCCGTCTTCCTTCACGCGAAAGGCTCCGCGGGGAGGTGAGGGAGGGGGCGGGCGGCGTTCTATTCTGGCAGCGAAAGCGTATTGCACGACCGGGCGTGGCCGCGAAGGCTTTATCTTGGAACCGATCTGCGTTGGCGGTTGTGTCTAGGCGCGCCGACTGCTCATACATTTGTGCGTGCTGTGTTCTCGCCGCTATGTTTGCATTTAAGCGATAACAGCACGAACGCTACTTCATTCGCTGCTGCTGTCGCGCTTCCTCAGGCCAGCATTTTGATAACGAGTGTCGTCGGTAATTCGAGCGTGATGTGCTCATGTTTGTCTGTGTGCGCTGAAACCATGCTTGTTAAATTAGAAACTAATGCCGATAAAACTACTATCCTTACTGCGTATAGCTGTCTACTAATTTGCTATCACACTCTGTGCTCCGCCTTTCGGGCGAAAGTGCGACTTTTTTGAACATATCATTTTCACTCGCCGTGCATATTTCCTTGAATGAAACCACTTTTTTAGTTGTTATCAACACGAGTTTCGTAAATCTTGTCCTTGTGAAACACAACCGATAGCATTTAATAATTTCTTGCATGTGATTTCGGACTCGGGATTTTGTGAAGGGTTGCATTTTTTTTACTTTTCTTAGGCCTTTGACAAAGGAAATCACTACTTATCTATAAGCTCAGCCTTTTAAATATTCATCATTTAATATTGAGATGGACGTGTAGATTTCTTTATATTAGTACCCAATTGTTAGCTATCACTGACAATGACTCTTCAGAGGTACGATATAATGGAGTGTACCACAAAGCTCTGTATTGGAGCCTTTACTTCTCCTAACTGTTCCTCATTTACCTAATATTAACGACCTACATAATCAAATCAACTAGTTCTGTTGATTTGCCGACTATTTCGCAATTCACTGGAAGATAACTAATGATTCTGATATGGTGACATTACAATAAGATCTAGAGAACGTCACAACCAGGTGCTCCCGCTGGCACATGCATGTTAACACCTCAAGGTGTAAATTCACGAGAATCTCACTCAGTCAAGTCTCTTTTTCTTATTAGCACCATAACAACTCCTCACTTGAATCAGTATGAGTTTATGAATGCCTCGGTGTGCACATTGCAAGTATTCCCTTGTAGAAACGACATATTGAACACAGTACATCAAAATCAAACATAATGATGGTCTACCTGTGACGTACTTTTCTCCTTGCACCTTCGTCTGTGACAAAATCACTGACGATTACGATACTCCCTAATGCGAAATTTCAGCGCATCTGTATACGTGTTTTCATTTCGCGATATATTGGCTGCCGCGGACTATATGTCTCGTGCTGCACGCTCCAAAGATAGAGAATTGTGCGAACATTGTTTAGGAGCGTAATCGTCAGGATACGCTACGAATGTGGCTTTACTGCTTAAATATGACCCTTTTGACCTCGAGAAGAGTGTCCCAGTCTGGCGTCGAACTGTGTTCATAAAGAGAGAAAGAAATCACCAAGCGCTCAGCATTTGATGTCAGGAAGACCTTTATTTCTTGCCAGGCGGAGCGTCTTCCGGAAACCACAGAGTCAGTTTTATGCTCCACGCCAGGGAGCTGCTCTGCCGTGGCGGTCACCGTGACACAGTTCAAACCAGCTTCGCGCTCTCTTCTACGGTCGCCGTTCCTGTCACCGTTCCGCTCCGCGTTGTAGTCGCCGTTGCGCTCTCCTTTGCGGCGGCGGCAGGGCTGAGCACAGCTACTGGAATGCGAAGCCCTTCTTGCACTTTGGCGAAGTTCAAGAATATATCTTGCAGAGTGTTCTCTCCGACGAGAACGTGCTCGAGCTCGAAGTCTTTCTGGAGCTTCTCGATCTTGGTGAACAGCTTGCTCCAAGGTATTCTATCTGCCAGGTGATAGCTGAGCAGGTTCTGGGTGAAAAACAACATGCGATGAGAGCACTAGACGTTATAATGGGAAATTTGTGCCATCTATACCAAAAAAACGCAACATATTTCCCAAATCCCCCATACATAATGATACTCCACGAAACATACTGGATCCTATGTAGAAATTTATAATTTGACCGTTTATCATATGGGATGATTGGAAATGTGAGTTAAACCTAATCCCTTTAGTCTTACATTTAACCTATTTTATCAGCCTGGAATTTTGCGTTTAAACTTCAGTATTACCCGATATTCTTTGTAAAGAAAAAGGAATATTACGAATTCTGGACATGAACAACCGAGGACTCCAGTCGGAGTGAGCAAGAAAACGCGAATAAAGAGACATTTTTCAGTAATTATAAGATAAGTTTTGTTTAGGTAAGCAAACAGGTAACCTTTTACCGATGACGCAACTTACAATATGTAATGGCAGCTTTTATATCTGCGATTGAATTCAACAAGCTATTCTTTCGCAAGTATTCTTTATACCTTTAATTATAATTTTACCAAGATCACATTTGGCTAGCATTCGCAGTAACCAACCATTAGGCTGTAAAATTTCTTTTTGTTTGAAAAGGTGCTCAACATTTATTGGAATGTTAAGAAACCTCACAAATACAAATTCAAAAAATTATGCGGAAAAAAAGTGAGTTCCAGCAAAAGTACTCCAAGAAATTACATTTTAAAAGTGCCCATAGATGTTTTATGCACTCTGTTTGCGTCTTGTGTAAAGTGCACGTGTACAGCATTGATGCCTACCGCATCCGCCTAAATTTTGTAGTATTTTACGACAATTGTGCCTAGTTCGAGGATATGCCGCCATACCAGGCACAAGCCAAGCTAGGCGGTACTGTTACAGATTTCGTTGTGCCCTATGTCCGACTGGCATTCTGAGCAGTGACCCCATTTTCTAAGAGGATTTTGAACATTGGCTCTCTAGAGAAGATTTGAATAGAGCGATGTGTGCGACACAGTGGCGGCAACGCTCACGTAGAAATACTCGCCACTGTTTTCAATAAGTGTGGTTTATGCTATCGGTAACATTGCTGCAATAAATGTAACAATAACACTGTCACCACTATCGTTATCACAATTGTCGCAGTTGTGGCTATCACGCACGTTGCCTATTGCAGTCCGAACGCGTAGACGCAAGATTTGCGTACCACATAAGTGCGGAAAACTATATATATATATATATATATATATATATGTATGTATGTATATGAACGAGAACAAAGGGAACCGAGGGGTCCAATTTTTATTAATCATCAGAAGCCAACAACCAATGACAACAAGGACAACATAGGGGGAATTACTTGCACTTACTAATGGATATAAAAAACGATAAATTATTGAAAATGAAAATGGATGCAAAAAAACAACTGGCCGCAGTTGGGGAACGAACCCACGTCTTCGCATTACGCGTGTGATGCTCTCCCCATTGAGCTACGCGACGCCGTTTTCCTATCCACTTTCTGGGGTATTTGCGTCTTACAACTAGAGCTAAACCTGGGAGTGTTAGCCAGTGCCACCACTCCCAAAGCTTGGCGGCGGATGTGGAACATTCTTTCTGCCGCAGGCGTCACGAGTACGTGATCTTTTTGGGTCAGGGCAACTGGTCAATAAACGCACATATGCTACCTGAAGGCGTCAATGTTGCCGGATTCGAGCCCTCGTTATGTAATGAACGAGAACAAAGGGAACCGAGAAGCCCGATTTTTATGAATCATAAGAAGCCAACAAACAATGACACCAAGGACAACATAGGGGAAATTACTTGTACTTATTAATTGATATAAAGAAATGATAAATTAATGAAAATGCAAATGGATGAAGAAACAACTGGCCGCAGGTGGGGAACGAACCCACATATTCGCATTACGCGTGAGATGCTCTCGCGATTCAGCTACCGCGGCGTCGTTTTCCCATCCAGTTTATGGGTATTTGTGTCTTACAACTGGAACTAACCCTGGAAGTGTTAGCCTGAAGTAGACACCTGTAGTATACACATAGTCCGAGGAAACGCTTGGTAGTTTTTTTTTTCTCGTGGCTTAGGTAACTTTCAACTGCCGGGATCTTTTCGGGATCAGGGCGGACGCCTTCAGCACTGACAATGTGTCCGGTATGCCGCCAGCATATCGATAACAAAAAGACGCCCGCTGCATCATTGCTGTGTTCCTAAGAACCGCCACAACACAAGCGTCAGGCAGGGACCCATAAAGAAACGCTGCGCCTCACGTGCTCTGGCCACGTGCTGACAGATCACCGGCGGCTTGTGCTCGAGAAGCCGATGAATAGCACGTGACAGGAGGCGACGAAGAAGAGAACGACGTTCTAAGAAGCGGTGCTCGAAGGACCTTTGATTGAGGGTTGATTCTCTTGAGTTAACGGGCACTGGTTCGCCCTGAATAAACCAGGTTTCTTAGAAGATGTCATAACGGTTGGTAACATTTTCGGTGGGAGTGCTGGGTATGATTCCAAGCCCCACACACGTCATGGAAGCTAGCCCGAATGACTGACGTTTGCAGTGAACGGAATTATTACCGGTCTATCAACGCACAATTCGTCGCATACGAGGTGAGGCCCCCTAGTCTGGTCCTCTCGCCGATTCACCCAGAGCAGCGGCGGCGGTCAGCATATGTGCCAGTGCTATGGCTACTCAAGTGACTTCGCCTCACGACGTAGACTCACCCCGGACGCCAAAATTCGAGGACGCCGAGGATTCGAGGACGCTGAGGACGAGGACGCTGAGGACGAGGACGCCGAGGGCTGGCTCGAGGACACCGAGGACTGGCTGGAGGAACCCGAGGACTGGCTCGGAAACTTCGAGCGTGTCGCCAGATGCGACGGCTGGGACGAAACGAGGAAGCTCAGTTATGTGTGCTTCGCACTGGAGGAATCTGCACGCACGTGCTTTCAAAACCACGAAGCATCGTTCTCGTCGTGGGATGGCTTCCGACGAGAGCTGCTCGCTACTTACCCGAGCACGGACCGCAGAGAGAGGGCAGAAGCTGCTCTTCAGGCGAGCAATCAAAGAAGCAATGAAAGTGTGCCCATGTACATTAAAGACATTTCCCACATCTTCTGCCGAGCCAACCCGAACATGACCGAGGACAGGAAATTGCAGCACCTAATACGCGGTGTGAAGCAGGAGCTCTTTGCCGGCTTGCTTCATAATTCAACCCGCACCTCCACCAGAAATGTAACCAACAGTTACAACCACAGCTGGTTTATTCAGGGCGAACCTGTGCCCGTTAACTCAAGCGACTCAAACCTCAGTCAGAGGCCCTTCGAGCGTCGCTTCTTAGAACGTCGTTCTCTTCTTCGTCGCTGCCAGTCACGTGCCATTCTTCCGATTCTCGAGCGCAAGCCGCCGGTGGTCTGTCAGCACGTGGCCTGGGCACGTGCGGCGCAGCGTTTCCTTACGGTGCCTTGCCTGACGCTTTTGTTGTGACAGTTTTTAGGAACACAGCTATGATGCGGCGGGCGCCTTTTCGTTCTCGGTATGCTGGCGGTAATATATATATATATATATATATATATATATATATATATATATATATATATATCTTGTGAGACAAGGTTTAGGCAGTCAGACTCTCCTTTATTCTCCCGAGCGAGAGCCCCGCTACCAGGCCCCAAAACGGTGATGATGAGAATGTACAGATGAGAATATGAAGCGTATGAATAATGCTCACACTAATTTCCCCGCGCGCGCAAGCGGCCAGCCAGGCCGCGACTCAGCCAGGAGGGAGGCGCCGAACGAATCGTTTGAGACGCGAAACGTGAACGATCTCTGAACCACGATAACGATGGTCGGAAGAAACCTCGATGGGAGTAACGCGATAGTTCACTGGGGATGTTTGTTCATTAATAATGTAGGGGCCAAGAAAGCGCGATTCAAACTTCTCACACAAACCGGGTGTACGAGTGGGCGTCCAAAGGAGCACTTCATCTCCAGGACGATAGGAGACGTCGCGACGAGAGATGTCGTAACGTTGCTTGCGGTCGAGTTGACTGACTTCTGTGTTGAAGCGAGCACGGTCACGACATTCGTCAAGTCGCGAGACGAACTGTTCTGGTATACTGGCCGAGGTGTTAGTTGGGGCAGATAAGAAAGCGGCGTCGATGGTGAATGTCGGCGAACGGCCGTAAACGAGGTAGAAGGGAGAGTACCCTGTAGTCCGCTGGATGGCAGTGTTGTGAGCAAACGTCACAAAAGGTAAAAGTTTGTCCCAGTTGTCGTGGCTTGGCCCGATATACATTGCTATCATATCTGTTAACGTGCGATGAAATCGCTCTGTTAAGCCATTTGTCTGGGGGTGGTACGCGGATGTCGTCTTATGAACTGTGCCACATGCTCTGAGTACTTCTTCGATCATTGTTGACATGAAACTCTTGCCGCGATCACTCAACAGTACACGAGGTGCACCATGACGCAGCACAATGGCATCCAGAAAGAAGCCGGCAACGTCTGAGGCGGAACTAGAGCGTAGAGGTGCGGTCTCTGCGTACCGTGTGAGGTGGTCGACAGCTGTCACGATCCATCGATAACCTGCTGGCGTCATGGGTAGAGGTCCGACCAGGTCAATTCCAACGATGGCAAAAGGTGTCTCGGGACATGGGATGGGCTGCAAAAGGCCAGCAGGAGGTGAAGTCGGTCGTTTCCGCCGTTGACACTGGACGCAAGAAGCGACGTACTTGGCCACAAAGGTAGACATGCCCGGCCAAAAGAAACGGCTCCTAACGCGGTGGTATGTTTTGTGGAAACCCAGGTGGCCAGCGGATGGGTCGTCGTGAAAGGCTTCAAGGATTTGCGTGCGCATCGAACGTGGAAGAACAGGTACCCAGCGGTGGCCGTCGGTGTTGTAAATGTAGCGGTGCAACACGTCGTTGTCGAGCTTAAATAGTCGCAGTTGTCGACGTAATCGGGCATTTGGTGCAGAAATAGTACCGCAGAGGCGTTGGATGATGCTGCTGCAGTAGGGATCAGAACGTTGACACGAGGCGAACTGAGTTCCGCGATTAGAAGATGGCGTGTCAGTAACCGCTAGAGGTAATAACGTAAGTGGAGACTTAGTCGCATTATCAAGTGGTGAGCAATGGAGAGACGTGCTCGAAGATAATAGTGGCAGGGGGCAGCGAGACAAAGCGTCGGCATCTTGATGCTTTTTTCCAGACTTGTAGACAACGTCGAAATCGTACTCTTGTAATCGGACCACCCAGCGACCAAGGCGTCCAGACAAATTTTTCATTGACGACAACCAGCATAAGGCATGGTGGTCGGTTATGACTGTGAAGTGGCGTCCATAAAGATATGGTCGAAACTTTTGTATGGCCCAAACTACTGCAAGGCATTCCTGTTCTGTTATCGAGTAGTTCTTTTCGGCAGCCGTTAATGCGCGACTGGCATAAGCAACGACTCTCTCTCGTGTAGTGGTATCACGCTGTAGAAGGACAGCACCGATCCCATGGCCACTAGCGTCGGTGTGCAAACAAGTTGGTGCGTTCTCATCGAAGTGACTCAGGACGGGGTCGGATGTCAAGGCTTGCTTGAGGGCTTGGAAAGAAAGCTCGCAGTCGTCTGTCCAAGTGAGAGCAGTGCCCGACGTCAGCAACTTGTGCAGCGGCGATGCCATAGCAGCAAAATGACTGATGAAGCGGCGGAAGTAGGATGCCAGGCCCAAGAAGCTTCTTAATTGTTTTTGATTTTCGGGGCGAGGGAAGCGAAGCACGGCAGCAACCTTGTCGGGATCTGGTCGAACGCCATCTTTACTGATAAGGTGCCCCAACACTTTGATGTTCTGTCGGGCAAAATGGCATTTTTTTGTGTTGAGTTGGAGTCCAGCGTTGGAAATGCATGTGAAAACTTCGTCCAAACGCTCAAGATGCTGACGAAAAGTTGTAGAAAAAATAACTATGTCATCTAAATAACACAGACAGGTCTTCCACTTAAGGCCGCGTAAAACTGTATCGATCATGCGTTCAAATGTTGCAGGAGCATTACATAAACCGAAGGGCATGACGTTGAATTCGTAAAGCCCATCAGGCGTTGCAAAGGCTGTCTTGCTCTTGTCCGCTTCGTCCATGGGTATTTGCCAGTACCCAGATCGCAGGTCTAGACTTGAGAAATATTCAGCGCCCTGGAGGGAGTCAATGGCATCGTCGATTCTTGGCATCGGATATACGTCTTTGCGCGTGATCTTATTAAGTGCTCGATAATCGACGCAAAATCGTACAGAGCCGTCTTTCTTGCGGACCAACACAACAGGAGACGACCAAGAACTGGACGATGGCCGAATGATGTCTCGTTTAAGCATGTCGTCAACGTTGTCCGCAATGATTTTCCGCTCTACGGAAGACACGCGATACGGGCGGCGGCGTACAATAGAACTGCCTTCGGTTTCAATGCGATGCACTGCGACAGAAGTGCGTCCCAGAAGTTTGGAGTTAACGTCAAATAAGGCGCTGTGTTTTTGCAGTAGGGCCAAAAGGTCTTCTTTCTGGGCAGCAGTCAAATCGGGATTTATCGCGTCCTTTAGAGCAGTGGCAGCAGCATGATCATCAGTAGTGGTAGACAAAGGTGGTGATTCGGTGTGAAGAGGTACTAGCGAAAGAGGTTCGGTGTCAGTAAAGCAAGACACAGTGGTGCCCTGGGAGAGCACAACTGGCGAAGAAGTAGGGTTATGAACAGCGACGAACGTTCTACCGTCCTGAAAACGCACCAGGCTAGGAGTAATGCTAAGCCCACCAGAGATGCAGTGACTGCTGGGTGCAAGAAACACATCACCATTAACAATAGTGTCGGAAGTCAGCGTTAAGATATGCTCATTGCCCGCGGGAATTAAACAATCGGTAGACGTGACCGAAACGTAGTGTGTGAGCATCGACAGCGAACGAAGATTCAGTGTCTGTCATATGAATAGTGCGCTGGCGACAAGAGATGAAAGCTGACGCTGAGGACAGGAAGTCCCATCCCAAAATCATGGCGTAGGTACACGAAGATAGCACGGCAAACTGAATGTGGTGAAGGATACCATCAATGAAAACACGTGCAGTGCAAACACCGGAAGGCTGAACAAGAACTGCATTAGCACAACGAAGGGGAGGGCCATTATATGGTGTCTTCACTTTTCGCAATCGAGAACACAAGTCAGTACTAATAACCGAAAGCGATGCACCCGTGTCAACCAAGGCTTCAGTCCGTATACCTTCAACAAACACCACAAGTACATTTGACGGGCGCATCGGAGGAGTTTCACGTTGTCCAATGGATGCAGCTTTCCCTCCTGAAGCTGCACAATTTAGTTTTCCGGGCGGTGATCGGAGGACGAAGTAGCCGGTCGAAGAGGGGAAGAGGAGCGCCGCATCGGTGATGGAGAGCGACGGCGCGAGAAACGCAATGAACCGGCAGCGTTGAATTCCTGGGGAGATGGGGAACGTCGCGGATAATAATCGTAGTAAGAACGCCGCCGTTGTGGGATCGGGCCAGAAAACTCATCCCTCTCAAACCCGTCATAGCCACGCCTTTCATCTTGCTGACGGCGTCGGCAAAACCTTGAAATGTGGCCACGGATGCCGCAATAGTAGCAAACAGGTCGAGGTGGGCTCCATGCGTTGTAAGATTCATGAGGTGGTGGTCGCGCAGTGATGGGATTCAGGGACCCGTGCATTGCAGGCGGCTGCTGTGGTGGCTGCTGCAAGGGTGGCACCAGGGAGGCAACCTGAGCATAAGTTGGCGTAGGTGCCTGCTGTGGTGGCTGCCGGGAGGGTGGCACTATAGAGGCAACCTGGGCGTAAGTGGGCGTAGGGATGGGTTGCGGGCTCGAGACTTGTGGACAGGTCACGGCAGCTATCTCTTCCCTCACGATATGGCGGAGGCCGGCACCAGGAGTAGACATATGGACCTCAGGAGGGGTAGACGATGCGTGGGCGTGCAGTTCCTCACGGATGATGGAGCGAATGAGGGCACGTAGTTCGCTGTCGTTGAACGCCTTGAAATCAGAAGTGTCAGGGTGTAAGCGAAGCATATTAAGCTCATCTAGGCGCTGACACGTACTGATGACGTCAGCGATGGTAGTGGGGTTCAGCACGACAAGAGCATTAAATGCCAGAGTCCCAATACCCTTGAGCAGGTGGCGTACACGGTCACGCTCTGGCATCGAGGTGTTCACGCGGCGGCAGAGGGTGAGCACGTCCTCTATGTACGAAGTGTACGACTCGCCCGAGCGCTGGATACGCTCAGCAAGCTTCTTCTGGGCAATATCTGAGCGGACAGAAGAGTTCGCGAAAATCTGGCGTAGGTGGTGCTTAAACGTGCTCCAGTTGACGAAATCGAGCTCGTGGTTAGAAAACCAAGTTCTTGCGACGCCGGTGAGGTAGAAGGCGACGTGCCTAAGTTTTTCAGATTCGTTCCAGTGGTTAAAGTCACTCACGCGCTCGTATAGCTCCAACCAGTCTTCAACGTCTTCACCGGGAAGTCCAGCAAACACCGGTGGATCCTTCTGAGGGGTGGTGACCGTCCAAGCAGGGGTTCCCGCCGGAGCAGGCAAGGTGGATGTCGCGGTAGTGGCCTGCTGGTCTTGAGACATGGTCGAGTGTAGTTGGTAGAGGCGGCGACCCGAGCGGAGCTCCAGGGATGTAGCGTAAGTGAAGCTGGAGAGAGACCGGCAGCGAGAGGGCGAAGGAACCGGACAGCAGACTCCACCACTTGTGAGACAAGGTTTAGGCAGTCAGACTCTCCTTTATTCTCCCGAGGGAGAGCCCCGCTACCAGGCCCCAAAACGGTGATGATGAGAATGTACAGATGAGAATATGAAGCGTATGAATAATGCTCACAATATATATATATATATATATATATATATATATATATTATGACGTCTCTGTTGGCACGACGTTTATTCGGCCCGAGTACTCGGCAGCGAACCAGCAAAAGCACACACCCGATGATGATGATCACACATAACTGAAGATGAGGATCGCGCAACGTAGGATGATGATGATAATATACAGATGAAGAAGACGTGCGTAATAAACGCCCACACTAATTTCCCCCCCACGTGGAAGCGGCCATCCTGGCCGCAAGTCAAGGCGACGAAGACCGCCGCGTGAACGGTTTCATGCGGGAGACATGAACGACCTCGGTGCTGCGACAACGGCGGTCTGTGGCGGCGACAACAGGAGTCACGCGATAATTGACGGGTGATGTCTGCTCCAGGACGATGTAGGGCCCGATGAAACGCGGCTGGAACTTGTCGCACAAACCAGGCGTGCGAAGGGGCGTCAATAGAAGTATTTCGTCACCAGGTCGGAAGGACACAACGCGATGGAGGGTGTCATAAATGATCTTCCGGTCGTGTTGCCTGGCCGCCGTGTTGACGCGAGCACGCTGGCGACACTGGGCGAGTCGTGAAAGGAATTCTTCGCTAGACGATGCAGATGGATTGACAGGAGCATCGAAGAAAGAAACGTCTAGAAGGGAAGTAGGCGACCGTCCGTAAACTAAGTAAAATGGCGAGTAGCCGGTGGTACGCTGAACGGCCGTGTTGTAGGCGAAAGTGACGAACGGTAGAAGCTTGTCCCAATTCTTGTGATCAGGCTGAATATATACGGCGATCATGTCGGCAAGCGTGCGATGAAATCGCTCTGTCAAGCCGTTAGTCTGTGGATGGTAACTCGACGCTGTTTTGTGGGTGGTACCAGAGGCGCGCAGGACTTCGTTTAAAAGTTGCGAGAGAAAGACCTTTCCACGGTCGCTGAGCAGTACTCGAGGAGCACCATGGCGCAGAATTATAGCTTGAAGGACGAAGTCGGCAACCTCCGAAGCTGAGCCAGTGATCACTGATGTTGTCTCAGCGTAGCGCGTCAGGTGGTCGATGGCGGTCACTATCCACCGATTTCCAGCTGCAGTAACAGGAAGGGGCCCGTAAAGGTCGATACCAACAACCTCAAATGGTGCGTCAGGACACGGAATAGGCAGTAATTCGCCGGCAGGAGCAGAGGTTGGGAGTTTGCGACGCTGACACGGAGAACAGGAACCGACGTATCTCGCCACACTAGTAGAAAGGCCAGGCCAATAGTAACGGCTTCGAATGCGATCGTAGGTTTTGTGGAAACCGAGATGGCCAGCAGTCATGTCATCGTGGAATGCTCTGAGGACATGGGCTCGAAGAGAGCGTGGTAGAACGGGCACCCAGCGTTGACCGTCAAGGTGGTAAATGCGCCGATACAGCACGTGATTGTTCAGCTTGAATTGTGCGAGTTGGCGTCGAAGCCGCGCGTTAGGTGGGCGAGAAGCGCCAGAGAGGTGGTCTATCATACGCCGACAATATGGGTCAGCCCTTTGGCGAAATGCAAATGTTTGATCGTCGTCCGGAGAAAGGCGGTCTATGGTGGCTAGAGAGGAAACCGGCGCAGAAGTGACATCCGAAGAGCTGCTTTGCGACGCAGTTGCCGAGGTGTCAAGTGGGTGCGCAGGAAGCGGGCAACGAGAAAGAGCGTCAGCATCTTGGTGTTTTTTGCCTGACTTATGAATAATGTCAAAGTCATATTCTTGCAGGCGGAGAACCCAGCGACCCAGCCGTCCAGTCAAGTTCTTGAGAGTGGAGAGCCAGCATAATGCGTGGTGGTCCGTAACAATTGTAAAATGACGCCCGTGCAAATAGGGACGAAACTTCTGTACGGACCAAACAATCGCCAGGCACTCCTGCTCAGTTATTGTATAGTTCTTCTCGGCATCGGTGAGTACGCGGCTGGCGTATGCAACGACTCTCTCGTGCGAAGAGTTGTTGCGTTGCAGAAGAATGGCACCGATGCCGTGGCCGCTAGCGTCTGTGTGCAAGAGAGTCGGTGCAGTCTCATCAAAATGGCAAAGCACAGGTTCAGACGTGAGGGCGCCCTTCAACATGCCAAAGGCTGCTTCACAATCTTGAGACCAGTGAAAGGGTACACCGGAAGCAAGTAGTTTGTGTAGTGGCGCAGCGATGGAGGCAAAGTTCCGTATAAAGCGACGGAAATAAGAAGCGAGGCCAAGGAAGCTTCGCAAGTCTTTAGGCTTTTCTGGGCGAGGGAAGCGAAGGACCGCAGCAATCTTGTCAGGGTCAGGACGTATGCCCTCCTTGCTCACGACATGCCCCAGGACCTTAATAGATCTGCTGGCGAAATGGCATTTCTTCGTGTTGAGCTGAAGACCAGCGTCGGCAAGGCACGTCAGAACTTCATCTAAGCGTTGCAGGTGCTGAGGAAATGTGGATGAAAAGACGACAATGTCATCCAGGTAGCAGAGGCAAGTTTTCCATTTCAGGCCACGCAGCACGGTATCAATCATGCGTTCAAAAGTCGCAGGTGCATTGCATAGCCCGAAAGGCATGACGTTGAATTCGTAAAGTCCATCAGGGGTGGCAAACGCTGTTTTTTCTTTATCGTCTTCGTGCATGGGAATTTGCCAATAGCCAGAACGCAGATCGAGGCTCGAAAAGTATTCTGCACCTTGTAGTGAATCAAGGGCGTCGTCAATGCGAGGCATAGGGTATACGTCCTTTCGAGTGATCTTATTGAGGGCCCGGTAATCGACGCAAAAACGCACGGAACCGTCTTTTTTTCGCACCAAAACAACCGGAGATGACCAAGGGCTAGCTGAGGGCCGGATGACCTTCTGTTGTAACATGTCCGCGACATTTTCTTCTATGATTTTCCGCTCGGCTAGGGACACGCGGTACGGGCGTCGGCGCACTATCGACGCTTCGTCTGTCTGAATGCGATGCGCTGCAGCTGTGGTTTGGCCCAGAGTCGACGAATGGACATCAAATAAATTTGCGTGTTTGTTCAACAAAGCAAGCAGCTGCTGCATATGTGAAGGTGGCAAGTCACTGCTGATGGCTGCAGTAAGGCGGAGGGAGAAGCAGTAGCACAAGTAGAAGGGTCTTTGGAAGACATAGTCGTAAGGGGCACGACGCATACAGGCCCTGGGTCGGCCGCGCAAGCCACTGTGGTGCTTTGCGGAAGGAGAATTTTCTCCGATGTCGCGTTCGTGGCGGTGACAAGCGCCGAGCCATTGTAAAATCGAACCACACCTGGCGCAAAAGCGATGCCTTTATGAAGGCAACGGGAAGAGGGCAAGACCAAGACGTCACCATGGTCGATATCGGTCGACATAATGGTAATAATGCGCTGTCGGCCGGGAGGCAGTTCGGTATCTTCCGCAGCGAGCAGGCGCAACGGCGTGTACCTGTCTTCCCCAAGTAAGTAGTCGGTGTCCGTAAGATGGACGACGCGTTGGCCACAACAAATAGCCGCGGAAGCAGAAGAGAGAAAATCCCACCCTAAAATAAGTTGATGAGCGCACGGGGACAGCACAGCTAATTGTATATGGTGCAGGATATCATCGATCAGGACACGGGCAGTGCAAAGAGCGGAAGGTCGAACAGGGTCTCCTTGGGCTGCAACTAGCGTCGGTCCATCGTATGGCGTCGTGACTTTTCTGAGACGGGAACATAAATCAGCGTGAATAACAGAAATTGTCGCACCTGTGTCCACCAAAGCATCGACGGGCACTCCTTGGACAAACACCGAGAGCATATTGGACGGGCGCGCTGGAGGAATATCAGTCCTGGTGTCGTATGCAGTTTGTCCTCCAAAAACTGCATCGCTTAGTTTTCCGGACGAATGTTAGAGTTGAGGGAGACGGGCCGTAGTGGTGACGTGGAGCGGCGGAACGGCGAAGGGGAGCGGCGTCTGGCTGAACGGTAAGTGCTTCGGTCTTCAGTCGATGCGGGCGGAGAAGTAGAGCGGAGCGGAGGTGAAGAGAAACGCCGGCGTTGGGAAGAGACTCCACCGGAAAAGTTGCGTTCGGAGATGTCGTATCCCCGACGCTCGTCCTGCTGGCGCTTGCGGCAGAAACGTGAAATATGGCCGCGATAGCCGCAGTAATAGCACGTGGGACGTGACGGACGCCATGGCGGATAGTACAGGGGGCTAGGTGATCCGGGAGTCAGTGCAGTCAAATGGGCTGATGAAAGCTCGGGCGGCATCGACGAAATGTTTACTGGAGGCGCGGCAGCAACCGACGCGTACGTGCGCAGCGGCACCGTGGAGTTGACGTTGCCTGGAGGCGTGGCAGCAACTTCCGCGTACGTTGGCAGGGGACGAGAGACGGAGGGTTGCACGCGCGTGGAGCAGGTCAAGGACGCCAGTTCATCCCTGATGATGTCACGCAAGGCTGCGCTAGAAGGCGCGCTGGGGCACACGGATGGTGACGACAAGCCCATTGACTGTAATTCTTCGCGTATCATTGCTCGTATCACGACACGCAGATGTGGGTCCGCCGTAGAAGAATAGTCACCAACGTCCGGCTGAAGGCGAACAGACTCGAGTTCGTCCAGGCGCTGACACGTTGTAACAACGTCAGCGATTGTAGCGGGGTTCTTAATGGCAAGGGCATTGAAGGCGACTGATCTAATGCCTTTCAGAATGTGGCGCACTTTGTCTGACTCTGGCATAGATGAACTCATACGGCGGCAAAGCGCAAGAACATCCTCTATGTACGATGTGTAAGACTCGCCTGGCTGTTGTTGGCGAGTATCGAGGGTTTTCTTTGCGATGGTAGAACGAACGGCCGGTGTACCAAATACTTGGCGCAGCCGCTGCTTGAAGGCAGCCCAGTCAGTAAAGTCGATCTCGTGGTTGAAGAACCATGTCTTCGCCACACCCGTCAGGTAGAAGGAGACGTGGCGGAGCTTGTTAAGGTCGTCCCAACGATTAGCGGAACTGACTCGCTCGTAGTCGTCGAGCCAGTCCTCCACATCTTCTTCACGAAGACCAGCGAAGAGATGGGGGTCACGCTGGTGGCTGCTGAGGATGTAAGGGGTGGCTGGTGGTGTCAGAACGGTAGCGGTAGAAGTGGAAGGTGGTGCGTCCTCAGACATGCTAGCGGACAGTGGGCCCAAGCGGCGGCCTGAACGTAGCTCCAGGGGGTAGACTGAGCGGGCAGAGGACTGAGGATCGAAGAGCAACTCCACCACTTATGACGTCTCTGTTGGCACGACGTTTATTCGGCCCGAGTACTCGGCAGCGAACCAGCAAAAGCACACACCCGATGATGATGATCACACATAACTGAAGATGAGGATCGCGCAACGTAGGATGATGATGATAATATACAGATGAAGAAGACGTGCGTAATAAACGCCCACAATATATATATATATATATATATATATATCCTATACCTCATCGCTTCTGGGTACCCATGCAGAACCTTAAAAACCGAGCCGATACGTGTCAGCTAAACGTACCCTTTCTTTCGTAAAAATGAAAGAATAAGACCGCCGTACCTGGTGGTCATCTTTAAGTTGAATTCCGGTGAAGAGGTGCTCAACTGCCTTTTTCAGCATTTGAGTGCTGGCTACAGCAGTATGCTTCAGCAAGAGCTCGAGTCGGTAGCCTTGGCCAAACTTTTCCCGCAGGTGTTGGATAGTGCCCAGGCACATCATGCGGCCTTGGACCATGATCGTGGCGCGGTCGCAGGAAAACTCGCACTCATCCATGCTGCGTGTATTCAAAGTCGTAGGGAGCACAGTGTTACGTAGGCAACTACGTTCGAATGAAAAGAAGTTATGTTTTCAAAGCGAAGCTTTTTTTGGGGAATCGAGCCAGATTTTTCCAACAATGGCTGCTGCTGCTTTGCCGCATAGCTTTCTTATAATAATTACGTGCTCGATGGCGGCATCGAAAATCGGTCTCCTAGCCCAGCAGCCCGATGCACTAACCAGTAGTACGCAATCACTTGTTTTTTAACAGCGAAGCTGTTTAAGCCAGCGGTAATTTGTGGTGCGTAGTCGTGGAAGCCATGGACCCGGAGGAGGGGGAGGAGGAGACCCCGAGCGTGCGCACGCGGTCTCCTCCCCGCCAGCTCCCTGCCTTCCCGACCCCTGCCTCTCATCGCTCCGCGGTGCGCTGAGCCAGGAGAGAAAAAAAGGTGAAAGCTTGCACTAGGCTGCGCAAAGCTCAAGACACATCGAAGCTGGCCGATTGATATTGAGCGGCTAGCCTCCAACGCGTTCGGCGTCAGCAAGCAGCAGCGTTCTTGGCACGGCGCCAACCTTGGTTAGCCTGCCTGCGTTTGTGGCATGCCAGGAACGCTGTCGCTCGTAGGCGCCGACGCGTCCAGCGCTAGTCACGCGAAATGTCGCCACCGCGTTCGGCGTCGTCAAGCGACAGCGTTCTTGGCATTGTACGAAACTTGGTTAGCCTGCCTGCGTTTGTGGCATGCCAGGACCGCTGTCGCTCCTAGGCGTCCACGCGTCCAGCGCTAGTCACGCGAAATGTCGAGAAAGGGAAGGTACCTTCAAAAATTATCGCTCGAGAATACCTTCCTACATGCGTAGTTAGGTTAAACCAAGTTAAGACATAGCAGCAACCAAGTTCATACCTAGCAGTAGTATCCAGAAAGCTTCGTTGTGCCTAAGCTTTGCTCGACCGAGTGCAAACTTGCCTGTTTTTTTTCTATATTGCCTTGCTTGCAACTTCATAACAACTGAAAAAAATGGTAAAAACAAGGGTGACAACCACTCTGGCGTGGCCACGAATTTTGTAACATTTTTTCGTGTCGATCATCATAACAAATACAATTTTTCATTGAATAGATTCAGAGTGCAGCCCGTGTTTACCTCTTATACACGTGACACCGTCGATAAAACTTTCGTGTACAAGAGGTACGCTTGCATATGCATGCGCCTCTTGCATACGTTTCTTCTCCATCGCATCGTATAATATAGTTTCATGACAGCTGCCTCCGCATTACGATGCATATTCGCTTACGTGGCCTTCTCCTGGGATCTTTGGTGTCGTTATACAATGTCATGTGCTAGGTGGACGTGGAAAATGATACCTACGGGAAGTCCTACTCGCTCGATGGATATTAGGCTACAATCACACGCATACTTTAATCCTGCCAACGCCAATCAGAGCGACGGGGTGGCAAGACTTTAGTTGGAATGTTTCGGGAATCATTCGAGATGTTCAAACCATCGGAATGGACTGGAAATGGATTGGTGGAAACTGTCAAGCAAATGAAATGCAAATGGGATGGGAGCCTGAGATTCCGAAATGGAAATGTATGGGCACATGTTCCTGGAGGGTTCAATTTAATGTTTGGAGAGGACAAAACCGGTATATTTGCCAGTCAGGCAAAAATAGGCTTTCCCTATTCAATAAATCGTAAAACGGGATTTAGTACCATATCACCCAGTAATGACCAATAGAAGAGTATCTTTGCCTCAGGAGGAAAATAACGCTTCATGGTAGAGTTTAAAGGCTAGAAAAGAAGCCTGCCTCAGAATTCTGCATTAAGTGCACGTAGAGACAGCAAATTTTACTTTAAAGAATGATTCGATTTGACAAGAGAATGCGTGACCTACGACACAAGGATGGATGCCGAAAACCACTTCGCCAACGCTGATCTTGCATGAGTACACGGTATTCTGGAACGCCCGCCATGTTCTTTCCTTTTTGAAAATTGTAGAGTATTTAAACGATAAGACAACCACCTGTTAGAAAGATGTTCTGGAAAAAATACTGCTCGTTAGTGCACTAGTTAGTGCGAAACAAAGAATACCATCCTGCGTA